>NC_090762.1:56905710-56913210 GCF_036898095.1 Palaemon carinicauda | reverse complement strand
ACCATGGTTTTCAGCATTAAGCTCTGTAACCTTTATCAGCGGTTTCAGCATTAAGCTCTGTAACCTTTATCAGCGGTTTCAGCATTAAGCTCTGTAACCTTTGTCATGGTTTTCAACATTAAGCTCTAACTTTTGTCATGGTTTTCAGCATTAAGCTCTGCAACCTTTGTCATAGTTTTCAGCATTAAGCTCTGCAATCTTTATCATAGCTTTCACCATTAAGCTCTGCAACCTTTATCATGGTTTTCAGCATTAAGCTCTATAAGCTTTGTCATGGTTTTCAGCATTAAGCTCTGCATCCTTTGTCGTAGTTTTTAGCATTAAGTTCTGTAACTTTTCTCATGGTTATCAGCATTAAGCTCTGTAACCTTTATCATGGTTTTCAGCATTAAGCTCTGCATCCTTTGTCGTAGTTTTTAGCATTAAGTTCTGTAACTTTTCTCATGGTTATCAGCATTAAGCTCTGTAACCTTTATCATGGTTTTCAGCATTAAGCTCTGCATCCTTTGTCGTAGTTTTCAGCTTTAAGTTCTGTAACTTTTTTCATGGTCATCAGCATTAAGCTCTGTAATCTTTATCATAGTTTTTAGCGTCAAGCCCTATAACCTTTATCGTGGTTTTCAGCCTTAAGCTTTCATAAATTTTTTTCATGGTATACAGCATTAAGCCCTGCAACCTTTGTCGTGGTTTTCAGCATTAAGCTCTGAAACCTTTGTCATGGTTTTCAGCATTAAGCTCTGAAACCTTTGTCATGGTTTTCAGCATTAAGCTCTCTAACTTTTGTCATGGCTTTCAGCATTAAGTCCTGCAACCTTGGTCATGGTTTTCAGCATTAAGATCTACAACCTTTGTTATAGTTTTCAGTATTAAGCTCTGTAACCTTATCAGGGATTTCAGCATTAAGCTCTGTAACCTTTTCATGGTTTTCAGCATTAAGCTCAGTAACTTTTGTCTGTGTTTTCAGCATTAAGCTCTGTAACCTTTTCATGGTTTTCAGCATTAAGCTCAGTAACATCTGTCCTGGTTTTCAGCATTAAGCTCTGTAACCTTTTCATGGTTTTCAGCATTAAGCTCAGTAACATCTGTCCTGGTTTTCAGCATTAAGCTCTGTAACCTTTTCATGGTTTTCAGCATTAAGCTCAGTAACTTTTGTCTTGGTTTTCAGCATTAAGCTCTGTAACCTTTTCATGGTTTTCAGCATTAAGCTCTATAACCTTTTTATGGTTTTCACCATTAAGCTTTGTAACCTTTTAATGGTTTTCGGCATTAAGCTTTGTAACCTTTATCATAGTTTTTGGCATTAAGTTTTGTAGCCTTTATCATGGTTTTCAGCACTAAGCTCTGTAACCTTTTCATGGTTTTCAGCATTAAGCTCAGTAACTTTTGTCTTGGTTTTCAGCATTAAGCTCAGTAACTTTTGTCTTGGTTTTCAGCATTAAGCTCTGTAACCTTTTCATGGTTTTCAGCATTAAGCTCTATAACCTTTTTATGGTTTTCACCATTAAGCTTTGTAACCTTTTAATGGTTTTCGGCATTAAGCTTTGTAACCTTTATCATGGTTTTCGGCATTAAGCTTTGTAACCTTTATCATAGTTTTTGGCATTAAGTTTTGTAGCCTTTATCATGGTTTTCAACATCAAGCTCTGTAACCTTTCTCATCGTTTTCAGCATTAAGCTCTGTAACCTTTATCATGGTTTTCAGCATTAAGCTCTGTACTTTAGTCATGGTTTTCAACATTAAGCTCTGTAACCTTTTCATGGTTTTCAGCATTAAGCTCAGTAACTTTTGTCTTGGTTTTCAGCATTAAGCTCTGTAACCTTTTCATGGTTTTCAGCATTAAGCTCTATAGCCTTTTTATGGTTTTCACCATTAAGCTTTGTAACCTTTTAATGGTTTTCGGCATTAAGCTTTGTAACCTTTATCATGGTTTTCGGCATTAAGCTTTGTAACCTTTATCATAGTTTTTGGCATTAAGTTTTGTAGCCTTTATCATGGTTTTCAACATCAAGCTCTGTAACCTTTCTCATCGTTTTCAGCATTAAGCTCTGTAACCTTCATCATGGTTTTCAGCATTAAGCTCTGTAACCTTCATCATGGTTTTCAGCGTTAAGCTCTGTGCTTTTGTCATGGTTTTCAGCATTAAGTTCTGTAACTTTTCTCAGTTATCAGTAGTAAGCTCGGTAACATTTCTTGTTATCAGCATTAAGCTCTGTAACCTTTATCATGGTTTTCAGCGTTAAGGTGTTTTGTGATGGTTTTCAGCATTAAGTGTTGTAACCTTTATCATGGTTATCAGCATTAAGGTCTGTAACCTTTATCATGGTTTTCAGCATTAAGGTTTTTTGTCATGGTTTTCAGCATTAAGTGTTGTAACCTTTTTCATGGTTTTCAGCTTTAAGCTCTGTAACCTTTTCATGGTCTTCTGCATTAAGCTCTGTAACTTATGGTTGTCAGCATTATACTCTGTAAATTCATTTATAAAATAGACCTAAGTTTATATGACGATTATCACTACAGCCCAAGAAGTTGGAACTCCGGTAAACTATCTATTTTTATTACATGTTTATCTGTCCTCATGTCTGTCTGTGTTTTATGCTTTTATTCCTATTAGTCAGTGTGATCCCAAGATTTCCCAAAAAGTGGAATTTTGTAGTACTCTTATTACTGTCAGGAAAATAGTAATTAGACTTTAGGTCCAGATTTGAATAGGGGTTGAGATGAAAGAAAGTTGCCATTGGATTTCAAGGAAATTCTTTTCAGTATTGCGTGAGGATTTGACACCTAAAAGGGAAATACTAGATTTTTTTGATAAGTAGAAACCAGATCTTTTTATCTTTATGTCGCCTTGAATGCGGTTATATTTTTATATTGCAATATCCATAAATTCAGTGCAATAGAATTTTTCTGCGTTATTTATTAAATTTGTCTTTTATTTACATAATCATTATGTGGTGTTCTAATGCTTTAATAATGCATTTCATATGGAGTTATTTATACATATACTTCTTATCTTATATATTTCATGGGATAAAGACTGCGTAATGGTTACCCTCAAGAAAATTTGGGAATACTTAAAGCGCATCTTTATAGCTCCCTATAATTCCCACCTCGAGCTATTTTTTTCTCAAGTTTTTTTTTTTTTTTTTTTTTTTTTTTTTTTTTTTTTTTTTTTTTTTTTTTTTTTTTTGGTACAAATAGTTTATGAACGATTCCTTCTTAAGTCTAAGGGTGTTCGGTCTTGGTTCCTTATGCATTTTTAGTGACAACAACAATAGTAGTAATGATTACAGACTGATGTGTTTAATCAAGTAATTTTCTGAAGGTAATACACAGCTCTTTTATAAAGTCAATATAAATTTTTGACTAATGAAAGGTTTTGAAGGTGAGGAAAACAAGGTTTTTATAGCTAGTCCTCTATGACAATATGACACCACTGAAACGTGATTCGTTCCTATTACCCTTTGAATATGACCCTGGGAATACGGGAAGTAAACAAGTCCAGGTTATCGTTTGAAAGGTAATAATGCTGATCCATGGGATATCAGGCTATTCGGAGCCTAAATCTATGTATGAATCGGAGCCTTAAGACAAGAACGAGGTTGGATATCGATAGAATCTGATAGAGTAAAATGCCTCTTAAATGATTTAAAAAAAAAAAATTGACAAAAAGGTATTTGTTTGTAGAGATATATTTTAATGTTTTTAGTGTTTTTAAGATATTTTATTGATTTAAATTGTTATTTACTTCTCTTGTAATTTATTTATGTCTTTGTTTCCTTTCCTCACTCGGATATTTTTCCATGTTGAAGCCCTTGGGCTTCGTGCCTTTTCAACTAGGGTTGTAGCTTAGCTTGTAATAATGATAATGAGTTTTACATTTTGGAGCGTGTCAAGTGAGTCAATACTTAAGGGGTTTGGCATAAGATGACGGTCTTTGTGACATTGAAACCACATAATGCAGGAATCATTTTGAGACTATTTTTGCGCCAACTGATAAGAAACGGGAGATATATAAGTTTTTAAATGCTGGGATCTCAGGGTAGGTCTTTCCCTAATTCCATTGGATTTTAACGTTTATTAGTCACCTATTAACAAATTCATGAATGTTCTTCATTTTAGGAATCTTGAGAACACAGTCGTAGAATACCATCGAACTATCAAGAACCGAACGAAGTATGTATTTCGATTAAAACATCGCAGAAACTCCTAGTAATTAATTATTATTTATTATTATTATTATTAATATTATTATTATTATTATTATTATTATTATTATTATTATTATTATTATTATTATTATTATTTTTACTTGCTAAGCTACAACCCTAGTTGGAAAAGCAGGATGCTATAATGGCAAACGAAAAGGAAACAGTGCAAGGTAATTTTTCCAGGTTTCCCAAATGATTAGTACTGAAAATTCATGGCGCATTCCTGCACCCGTGATGCTTCCCACTCCTAGAAATACCGAGTGGAAATGATTACCAGGCAACTCTATGTATTTCCAAAATGATTATATGTATTTAAGATATGAAGGAAAACGGACAGACTGACAGGCAAACCAGCTGCACTGTAGGCACATGTAATTTGTAAATATAACAGACGTGTAATTATGCATTTTCATAAAATTTTCCACATTTTAACGCATTTTCTGTCTATTTTTTTTTTTTTTTTTAATTATATGTTTACATTTTTATATCTCATTAAGTTTGTTATAAAACACAATCCTGGGGCATTTTAAATTGTCTTTGATCTCGGATATTACTTACGAACTTTAGTTAATGTACTCAAGTCATTTATATGCTTTATCATAATGTATTTAAGACTAGATAAAACATCTATTATCACTAGATATGATCTATTGCTTACACGACATCGATAAACTCACTATTTTTAAAGCTAAGTTTGAACTGCATTTTCTTTTGAAAAGAAAAATTATATCACATAAACAAAGTAAAACCCTAAGTGTTAAGAGAAAAAGAAAATGGAAATTCATACATCAGCTAAAAAGAAGGAAATGATTTAAACCAACATCCAACTCTCCTCTAATTAATCCCATTATAACTTTCCTGTCTTCCTACTCTGATGTCCATTGTTTTTTGGGGGGTGAGGGGTGGATTAAGGGGTGGGGTCGGGGAGGGGGATGGCTAGTTTTGTTTCCAATGAGGTTCTGGTCAGGGTTTTTTTTCCAGACTTTTTTTTTTATCACATATTAGAAGAGGCATCTGCTTTGAAAATCGGTGTTGTAATAATAGGTTTTGTGGGAACATTTCGTTTATGGATTATCGAGATAAAAATTTTTAACGATCTATTTGATAAAGTCAAACTTGTTAAAAAATTACATGTACGAAAATTAAATTACACGACTTAATCCACCTTGTTAAAAATCGAGTGAAATTTCATTTTGTATATTAGCTAACTCCTACATGATCTGGATGGTTAGACGTTAGAGTAGAATGGTTATTAATTCAAAATTATGTAACTATTAGTTTAGCTGATGTAGTTTCCTTACTGCCGTTGTATTGATATAAGACAAAATTAAAAGCGATTTTAAAGGATATTTTGTAGAGTTGGTGTTGTGAGAAATGAAAAGTAACTCACTGATGATCGAATATAAAGTGTAAGTAAATAGAAATGTGGGACTTACTATTTACCGCAGGAAGAGTTGTTCAGCCTTAGGGTCTCATCAAAAGTGTCATTCAAGACCAAGTCCTCAAACTGTAGTTCTTCTAGATCTGCGAATCTTCTCTTCAAACGGCAGTGCCTCCACATTTGCTTGTCTTGAAAAAAGGGTAAAATAAATCTCTTAGTCCTCAAAAGGTGGCTCCTCTACATCGTGGAGTCCTCAAACGGCGTTACCTGTAGATTATTTAATCCTCAAAGGCTTATACCCCTACATCGTCGATTCTCCAAACGGTTCTGCCACTACATTGAGAAACTGAAATATAGAGAAACCTGTGTATATAAGCATCAAACGTCAACATGAGACGACGAGGAAATTAAATACAGAACTGAAAAAAAACTTCTAGGACATTTGGTCCGCAGCAAATACGTTGTTAGCTAATCTTAAGCCCAATTATAGATATCAATCCTCTATGAAGTATGTCTTGTTACATCTCGGGCCGTACGAGGGTTTTTTTCGGATTGGGGGGGGGTTGGCTAAAGTTTGCAAAGACCTGTTACTGGAAGTTGAATCATTTGAAGATTTTGAATTGATCATCAGCAATAATAAGGCTCAAAATTCTGGAAGGAATTGAGGAACAGTAACAGCTTACGAGTAAGCCCAGAACAGTATTTCATCTTTAACCTTGTGATAATGGCTACAGCATCCTCTTAACATCTCTATTTCACAAAATTTTTCTAGAAGCTTCTCACTAAAAGCGTTGAAACCCGAAGTGAGTTGAATGTAGAAATTCCTCCCAAATGAAATTCAGAATCAAGAAATTTAACGAAGGGTGTTCATGCTAGCTCACAGCACTGGCAATGTCTATTCAACAATTCTGATCTCTAAACATAGTTCTAGTAGAGTTATTTCACTGTCAATTTAAGTATTTTTTTTTTTTTTTTTTTTTTTTTTTTTTTTTTTTTTTTTTTTTTAACTAAACTATGATAAGGAAATATTTCATGCTATGTCATTAACACATTACAAATATACACACATAAGAGAGACTATTGTTTACAGCATTATTGTAAAAAGAATGATTATTAGCTAAGCTACAACCCCAGAGGGAAAGACAGGGCGCTATAAGCCAAAGGGCTTCAACAGGGAAAATAGCTCAATGACGAAATGAAATAAAGAAATAAATAGATTATATGAAAAGTAATGAATAAATATTATGAAATATATTAAGATCAATTACGACATCCTATGTAAAATAAGAAGAGAGACTTGTGCCAGCCTGTTCAACTTAAAATCATTCGTTGCAAGTTTGATGCCCTGGATAGAACATTGCAATGTAAGTACAAATAATTTCAATGAATTTGTCTGGAAAGATGTGTTGAAAAAATATTAGGCGCGAATTCGTATAGGTTAAATACAACCGAATGTTCTAGGTGATATACAAAGATGGTAACTTAAAACCTGCGTTTCTTCTTAAAACTTTAATCTAATCTCGATATGTTAGTGGACGATGGCTATGAATCACAAATATCTTCTTTTCAATACGCACACAAATATCTTCTTTTCAATACGCACAATGTTGAACTGTTGCGTGTCACTGTGACCCATGGCCACTCCTACCAGACGTTGGAACCTTGAAAAAGGTGTCAATCATGAACTGGTTTTGGGTGTGGGAGTTCCGGTTGCATAATGTACCTGTAGGAATAGACTTTTTGTTTTTTTCAAGAAATAATAGATAAGTAATATCACATCACACAGCGTCACTTCATACTCACACAATGCTCCCTGGAGATCGTGGTCTCTATCATCAGCATAAAACTGCTTAATTTAAGCTGTTTCTACAAAATAGATATATATGATTTGGCTATTTACACTAACACTT
>NC_090762.1:56890710-56893210 GCF_036898095.1 Palaemon carinicauda | reverse complement strand
TATATATACATATATATATATATATATGCATATATATATACATATATATATACATATATATATATATATATATATATATATATGTATATATATATACACATTAATGTCTGGATTCTCTTAACGACTCCGGGATCAGAGCCCCAGGCGAAATCACACAAAGATTTCGCCTGGGGCTCTGATCCCGAGGTCGTTAAGAATTAATGTATAGAAAATATATGGCTTATTTGAATAAGAAAAACACGTCTAAATGTTCAAAATTTATCATATATATATATAAAGTATATATATATATATATATATATATATATATATATATATATATATATATATATATATATACATGAAATTTGTATGTTAATTTATATATTTACATATACATGTATAGATATGTATATATGTATGTATATATATATATATATATATGTATATATATATATATGTATATATATATATATATATATGTATATGTATATATATATATATATATATATATATATATGTATATATATATATATATATATATATATATATAAAAGATGCATACATACATTTATATATGTATAATTATATCATGATCACTATTGGTAAAGCCATAGCATTGGCCCCCCTGTATCCGGCTTGTGGCCTATCATAAGTGCTTATAAGCTCTCCGAGATGGTTTAGACTACAATTCATTCTAAAAATTTAGGATTTTTTTTTATATATATCTTCATTTCTTCACAATTTGAAAAGTATGTGAACAAGGTGGATGGTGACCACAAACCTCCGACATAAGTAATCAAACATATCGTTCTTCCGAAAGGCCCATTGCCTTAAAGTTACATTCCTATCTCTCCCAACTTATCACTTAAAAGTTTTAACAATTAGTAAAAAAAAATTAGTTAATGATTCTGATTAAGCTGACAGACACGTAAACAGAGAAACATAATTAAGAAAATCCAAGGCTCCTCAGAGGTAAACACAATTTTTTTTTTTCCAAAGGTTGAGGGAAAGAAGTGATTAAAGGAAAATGAAGAGGTGAGGGATGAGATAAAAAAAAAGGAAGAAGAGGACAATGGTGGAAGGTGAAGTACATTAGAGAGATGAGGAGAAAGAGAGACAAGTAGAGGGGAAAAGTAAATGAGAGGAAGAAAGATAAAGTAAATGAAGAGAGACAGGAAACTAGAAAAGGGAAATACTAAATGTATAAAGTATGAAATAAGAATGGTAGAAGGGAGAGGGACATGGGAAGTGAAGAATGAATGAAAAAAAAAAGATGGGCAGAAAAAAAAGGGAAGAGGGAAAGGAGAGGGATGGGGAAAGAAAGCAGAAAACCATGAGATAGAAAAGAAGGATATCAGGGGACGAAGAACAAAAGTGTGGGGGGGATATTTGCATTAATTTCTTCCGTTAATTAAAATGGGGCTTAACAGATTTCGCCTGAATTCAATCTATAAAAAAAGGAAAAAAAAAAAAAAATAGTGATAATTTTCCTCCATTTGATGAGGTCTAATTACCTTCTTAAGAGATGGAATTAGCAGTGAATAATGATTATCCATTTCCACTTTCATATCAGACTTGGCAGGTCCTCGCTGTTACCATACCGTCTTTCTTGAGAAGGGGCATTTAGGGACACATTCTCTCTCTCTCTCTCTCTCTCTCTCTCTCTCTCTCTCTCTCTCATGGGCGCAGAAAGAGGTGGAACACACACACTTAATGTATATATTAGCCCTTTGCGTAAGAGGCTATATATATATATATATATATATATATATATATATATATATATATATATATATATATATGTTAGGCCCTTTGCTTCGATAGGCGTAGGAGGAGATGATGCTATATATATATATATATATATATATATATATATATATATATAAATATATATATATATATATATATATATATACGTGTGTATGTGTGTCTGTGTTTTTAGTTTAATTTCCCTATAAGCACAAGAGAGAGAGAGAGAGAGAGAGAGAGAGAGAGAGAGAGAGAGAGAGAGAGAGAGAGAGAGAGAGAGAGAGAGACCTCATAAATTCATGTCTGGGGTTTGGCAAGTTTTCATCGCGCAGGCCAGTTTGGATTGGTGATGGTGGGAGATTTGCATTTGCTTGCTCCCAGCAAACCAACCTAGTATGGGTGGGCCTGACAAGTACAGCTTTGCTGATAATGGCGATACACAAATTCTTTCACCGCGTTAAGGCATCCCCACTCTGAAAGGGTGTATATATACACGCAGTATATATATATATATATATATATATATATATATATATATATATATATATATATATATATGTACTTATGTATGTATATATATGTGTGTATATATACATATATATATATATTATATATATATATATATATATATATATATATATATATATATATATATATATATATATATATATTTATAATGTGTGTATGAATATATACTATTTTCTTGCGATACCTTTAAGTATTATTGTAGGAAATTCGTAATTACATTCAATTTTCTAAGAATTATCGA
>NC_090762.1:56843210-56868210 GCF_036898095.1 Palaemon carinicauda | reverse complement strand
CTAGAGGTCACCAAATTTCAGCAATTTGATATTTGGCATCTGAGAGACCCGGACAAATACATATTTTATTTAGAGAGAAATTGAATACAATTTCAACCAGTGAGGTGTCTTCATCTACGCTCTGCTTAGTGGCATAGAGCCCGTATCTGGAAAAAACTCCCAGACTATCAGAAGAAAAAAAAATTGAGGAATGAAAAAGGCAGTGTCATACGCTTGAGGTTTCTTAACATTTAATTACCATTTTGTCACGTTAGGTGTGTTTGTTTGCCTTTGCGCAACAATCACTTCTGAGAACGTGTTGCAATTCCTTAAAGGAAAATAATAAAGGATATCGTGATTTCTATATCTGGCACGTTAACAAATTTGGAGTATATTATTAATATTATTATTGTTTTTATTATTATTATTATTGTTGTTGTTGTTGTTGTTCAAAATAACCCTATATGGAGCGTACTTACCTGCCAGAATTCAGTGGGAGATTTTTTTTATATTTCGTGATAATCAAAATCTATCCAACTTCAGAGAAAGCGTTAAGCACATAAGGAAAACAAGCAAAGAAAAGGAAGAAAATAGAGAAATTTAATAGATGCATATATACTCGTAATAACACCGAAAATAGCATCTCTTGTGTATAACTGGTTAATCTTTTCCTTTTTTATTGAGAACCCAATACATAATCCTATGTTTTTGTTAGCATTTATATAACTTACTATTTGTAAATATTCTTTTGAATCTTGGATGTTTTTCCTTAAAAAAGGTGGAATAAGAGTCAGTCACCGACGGCTCCTTTGAGACGCCGTCTGAAGTGACTGCCCCCTTCAGGTAAATCCGGGTTGAGCTTAAGTCTGCAAAAGAGGGATTAAACTCTGAAAAGGATTGCTTTATTTCTTGGCCTGGAAAGGAGCTGGTTGCCCTTTTCTTTGTCCGGATTTGCAAGATAATCCCTAAGGTTGCTTGAGGATTTCAAGGCTTCTTGAAGGGTTAAAAGGAGACGCCATCTTGGAAAGGCAAAAAATAAGATTTTTAGTTCATCATATTCAGCGCTCACTTATTCATACCAAATGGACAATGTGAAATTCCTTTGAAAGATATTATTATTATATTTTATTATTATTATTATTATTATTATTATTATTATTATTATTATTAATAGTAGTAGTAGTAGTAGTAGTAGTAGTAGTAGTAGTAGTGTTTTTATTATCATTATTATTTTTAGTTATTATTATTATTGTTATTATTATTATTATTATTATTAATTTTATTATTATTATTATTAATATTATTATTATTACTATTATCATTATTATTATATCTGCTGAAGGAATTAGATGGAGATTTGTTAGTATGTTAGTATATCTGATATCCTATTATGTAGAGATGTGGTTCAGTCTAACATACAATTATCAACTATAGTTGATAAAGTAATGGAATAAGTCTGTGCTTTTCGATCATTTGGGCACGTGGAAAGGACGGTAACTAGATGACGAGACTATCATTCGAATGTTTTAGTAGTAAGGAGTGGAAGATGCCTTTTTTCATGACAAAGCAAATGCAAACCTTAATACCGAAGAAGCTAGAAATAGTGCGCAAAGTAGTGCTGAATGACGCAGTGTGGGTAGGTCGTTCGACGCACTGCTGATGAGTTAATGTTGTAGATATATGAAGAAACTAATGTTTCAAATTTTCCGCACGTTAATTTTTTTTTTCCTTTGTTTTCTTAGTGAAGATGCATTAATGTGGTGGAAGGGTTTTTTTCCTCGCCATGATCAGTAAAGTTGTACTAGTCAGGGCCACAAATACTATGTTCGTTTGCCATGAGCGATCAGACAAAATTCTCCCAGCGTGTTTATGAAATGGCCAACCCCCAATCATGAATAAGGACACGTCAGAGGCCTTTATCCTACAGTGGACTAGAAACGGCTGTGTTTGTTGTTGTTGTTTTTTATATCTATATATATATATATATATATATATATATATATATATATATATATATATATATCTATATATATATATCTATATATATATATCTATATATATATATATATTTCTACCTCATACTTGGGATCGAACGCTAGCCCCTTCTGGTAAAACTCGCTGGTAAAGAGACTGATGTCTCACCAGGTAAATCCTCGGACAGCTAGATTAGTGTCAGGTTCAGATTTCCTTTTATGGGCTCTCGTGGCATGGTTGGTTTCGACCTGGCCTTTCATTAGAAGGGGCTAGCGTTCGATCCCAAGTATGAGGTAGAAATTTATTTCTATTTGAACACGATGTTGTGTTGATATTTATCCATATTGACTCATTAGGGGTAATTTGAATGAATTACTACCAATTGTGTCACGTGGTGGCCCGGGGAAATCTGGTAAAACTCGCTGGTAAAGAGACTGATGTCTCACCAGGTAAATCCTCGGACAGCTAGATTAGTGTCAGGTTCAGATTTCCTTTTATGGGCTCTCGTGGCATGGTTGGTTTCGACCTGGCCTTTCATTAGAAGGGGCTAGCGTTCGATCCCAAGTATGAGGTAGAAATTTATTTCTATTTGAACACGATGTTGTGTTGATATTTATCCATATTGACTCATTAGGGGTAATTTGAATGAATTACTACCAATTGTGTCACGTGGTGGCCCGGGGAAATCTGGTAAAACTCGCTGGTAAAGAGACTGATGTCTCACCAGGTAAATCCTCGGACAGCTAGATTAGTGTCAGGTTCAGATTTCCTTTTATGGGCTCTCGTGGCATGGTTGGTTTCGACCTAGCCTTTCATTAGAAGGGGCTAGCGTTCTATCCCAAGTATGAGGTAGAAATTTATTTCTATTTGAACACGATGTTGTGTTGATATTTATCCATATTGACTCATTAGGGGTAATTTGAATGAATTACTACCAATTGTGTCACGTGGTGGCCCGGGGAAATCTGGTAAAACTCGCTGGTAAAGAGACTGATGTCTCACCAGGTAAATCCTCGGACAGCTAGATTAGTGTCAGGTTCAGATTTCCTTTTATGGGCTCTCGTGGCATGGTTGGTTTCGACCTGGCCTTTCATTAGAAGGGGCTAGCGTTCGATCCCAAGTATGAGGTAGAAATTTATTTCTATTTGAACACGATGTTGTGTTGATATTTATCCATATATATATATATTTATATATATATATATATATATCTATATATATATACATATATATATATATATATATATATATATATATATATATATATCTATATATATATTTATATATATATATATATATATATATATATATATATATATATAAATGTATGTTTATATAGTATCGTATATGTTATCCGTCCACGTATTCATTCTTTTTGCCTAGCCTATATTATCTTCCTCCCTCTTTCTCTCCGTGTGCGTATATATATATATATATATATATATATATATATATATATATATATAAATATATATATATGTCTGTATGTATGTATGTGTATATATATATATATATATATATATATATATATATATATATATATATATATATATATATATATATATATATTCTATACAATATAAATACAGAGAGAGAGAGAGAGAGAGAGAGAGAGAGAGAGAGAGAGAGAGAGAGAGAGAGAGAGAGAGAGAGAGAGAGAGATCATGTAAAAGTCTGTGGGGTGATTATGAAAAAGAAGATGATCCACAGAAGTATTTAAAATAATGTATCCAAAGACACAAAACTATGAAAATTGATTCCTGGAAAATTCAACATTCAAACCAAAGTAGGTAATATAGAGATATTAAAAAACACTAATGATGCAATAATACTTCCGGAAAGTAAAAAGCTGAAAAATTATGCATAAACTGATTGGTTAACGTATGATTAAAATATTAGAGTAAATTCAGACTTTGTTTTTTATTTTTTGCGAGAAAGCCAGCAACATATGCCCAAAATCGTGGTCTGTTAAAGAAGGAGGGCGAATATTTGCGTCGAGAGAGAGAGAGAGAGAGAGAGAGAGAGAGAGAGAGAGAGAGAGAGAGAGAGAGAGAGGGGGGGGGGGGAAGATACGCAAAAAAGAAAAAAGATGAATAGGCGGAAGGAAAAAGATGGAGATATTAAGATGATTAGATACGCTTACATCTGTGTCGCATGTATGTGCCTCCACGCCATATCCCCGCCCTAGTTATGTCACCCGATCGTAATTACACTTTCTTCTTTTCGCACCTCGGCCGTTCCACGGGCTGCCAGGTCTTGGGGACCCCAATGCTGTAATTGGATTGTAGGCAAACATAGCATTACACCATTTTCCGTGTCGCCAAATGGCGACAGAACGACATTTCGATTCCTGGCCAGTCATTGTAAGTCTTAAGCTAAAATAATGTGGGTGATAGATAGATAGATAGTTTGTGACAATTTAATCGGGAAAAAAAACATATTTTTTTCTCCTCAGTGTATTATCTTACGTTTGGTTACAATACTGGAGGTTATATAGGTAGATATAATACAGTAGTTTTCCATTTTACGTAAAACACAATTATGTATGTTGCTAACTGGCTACATTGCTATCTATCCGCTATACCCCTCCTTCTTTATTTATCTATCTATATGTGTGTCTATTCATCTTGAAGATCCTCGTGTCAGCCTTCATTTAATTCATCAAGGGATGCCATTTTGGTTGGTTTAAATTACTGTAATCGTTATAAATGTTTTTAGTTTTTTCTTGAATCAAATATTTATTTTATGCATGAAACGCCACTTTGATAATGTAAAATATTCAGTAGATGTAAAGGGTAAAATACTTTTCAAAAGGCCAATTGTAATATTTTGAATCCAGTGGCACGAAAACAAAATATTTACGAAAGACAGAAGCGAGTGTATTCAGTATACCGCATGAAAATACACCACCTTTTTTTTTTCTCCCCAAACAGAAATCAGTGATAGCATATCAGAAAATAGAGTTCCATCATTCAGTGCTAGGTTTTGATGATTTTTTTTGTGAAGAGCATATTGTGGATGCGGTATTTTTAGGCCCTGGACGATAATGATATGTAGATGGGGTTTCATAATAATAACGTCCAGATCTGCATTCGTAAAAAAGAAATTTAAATGCCATTTGAAAGAAATTACGATTTAGAATGTTGAAGCATTTTTTCCCCAACATTAAAAATAAAAAGTTCATGTTAATTCTTACGTTGATGGCGTTCATCAACACAGCGGATAGATTAATATATATATATATTTTTTTTAGCATTAAAATCAATTCAGCCACATTTCCAATTTATCAGGAATATTGAGAAACAAAAAAGTAACTACTGATAACTGAGATATATTTTTTTTTCAATATTCTTTTTCAAAAGGAAATAATATTCAGAAAGAAGAAAATGATTGAATGCATATCTTTGTCTCATGTTCAAAAGGTTTAAAGGTCACTTTTGAATAGCAGAGGCAATGAACAGTGACAATACCGTAGAAACTGGCCATATATACATATACATATAATCAGTGCCCAAGCCCCCTCACCATCAAGCAAAGATGGTGAGGTTGCAGACACAAGAAACTACCGAACTTTAGTAGGTCTTGACCCCAAATTCAGCAGATCACCTGGTAGGGATATTTCCAATAGACGGTATTTAGTTCAGGCAAGGTAATTATCTGTTTACCATGAATTTTGTAGGTAGTGGCTTGGCCAGGGCACCAGCCATCCGTTGAGATACTACCGCTAGAGAGTTACGGGGGTTCTTTGACTGGCCAGACAGTACTACATTGGATCCTTCTCTCTGGTTTCTGTTCATTTTCCCTTTGCTTACACAAACACGCGCCGAATAGTCTGGCCTATTCTTTACACATTCTCCTCTGTCCTCTTACACCTGACAACACTCAGGTTACCAAACAATTCTTCTCAAAGGGGTTACTGCACTGTAGTTGTTCAGATACCACTTTCCTCTTGTTAAGTAAGGGTAGAAGAGACTCTTTAGCTATGGTCAGCAGCTCATCTAAGAGGAGGACACTCCAAAATCAAACCACTGTTCTCTATTCTTTGGTAGTGCCATAGCCTCTGTACCATGATCTTCCACTCTCTTGGGTTAGAGTTCTCTTGTTTGAGGGTACACTTGAGCACGCTGTTCTTTCGTGTTTCTCTTCCTCTTGTTTTGTTATTTTTATAGTGTATATAGGAGATATTTTAATGTTACTCTTTTTAAATTTTTATTTTTCCCTGTTTCCTTTCCACACTGGGCTATTTTCCTTGTTGGAACCTTAGCTTATAGCATCTTGCTTTTCCAACTAGTGTTGTAGCTTAGCAAGTAATAATAATAATAATAATTGAGAAATGAAGATTAGAATTTTTTATCTTACGGTTAGGTGCGGCACGCTAAGTTAGTCGATCCAAAGGGTAGAGACTCATTAGTTATGTTAAGCAGCGCTTCTAGAAGTACACTCCAAAATCGGACAATTGTTCTCTAGTCTTGTGTTGCACCATAGCTTCTGTACCGTAGTCTTTCACTGCTGGAGCCCTTGGGGTTATAGCATCCTGCTTTTCCAACTAGGGTTGTATCTTAGCTAATAATAATAATAATAATAATAATAATAATAATAATAATAATAATAATAATAATAATAATAATAATAATAATAATAATAATAATAAGGTTTAGTGGAACTGTTAAGTTACGTTACTTTAATTCAAGTAATTAACATTAGATAATGTTAGCTTAGGTAGTCCAAAATTAGCTCATGTAATGTGAGATTAAGTAGAATCTCTTCCTATATATTTTATCCAAATTTCAAAAATTTCTGAGTTAAAACTGTGAAATCATGGTACGAAATGTTAATCCAAACTCGACTCTTTGACAACATTTAATCTTTTGATGAAGATTCCTTTTAATTCAAGGAATGCAAGCACTTGAAATGGCATGCAAATGCTTGTAATTGCAATTACCAATCATATTTCTTTCTAAAGACTAACAATTTACTTAACACACTTCAGAAGATAGTTGATAATAAGTCATCGTTGTTGTATTGATAAAGCCAATAGAAGAACTGTACGTGTCCTTGGGTATTTCAGACCAAAAGAGATAAAGAGAAAGAAGAACGAAAAGGGAGCGGCTATTTCACAAAAGGAAGTAATAGATGCGTAGAAAACGGAACTAATAGGGTAGTTCAAAAGCTTTATCAGTAGAGGGAGAGAAAATCAAACTATTTAGTCTTAAAGTTCTCAATTTCTCCAGAGTAAATTAGGAAAGACATGACTTGACAGGTCTTACCCAGCCCTTTTAACTTGGTTGTGAATTTAGAGTTAAAATTCACTTATATTTGAAAATGCAATAAAGGAAATTGAAGCTTATTCAAGATTCTCAATTTTCCGTGAAATATCTTATGTATCACTGAGGTATTGCATTTCAAAAGTCACGTACCTCAGGTTTACTGTATCTCATATCTCACTGCTTCTTAGAGATACTCTACACATATTTCAAAGATACGGTATCTCCATAGATAATTGCTCCGAGATACTGCATGACATTTGCAAATTCGAAGGTCAACCAGCTGTATCAGTTTGATTACAGCAACGTACCTTTAACGTAGGTGACCTCAGATAACTGAAAATCACTCGAGGAGTTTTCTTAGTTTCCTGGATCCTTTGACTTATTCTTCTTCTTCTTCTTCAAAAAAAAAAAAAAAAAAAAAAAAAAAAACCTTTGTTACCATTCTGAAAAGATCTGTTAAACCAAGTTAGGCTAGTGCCAGCACGGATTCATGCTCATTCCAAGCAGTCGAGAGAGAGAGAGAGAGAGAGAGAGAGAGAGAGAGAGAGAGAGAGAGAGAGAGATTTCGCCAATATGTGCCCTCTTTCCCTTAACAGACCATGATTTTGGTCATATGTTGCTGTCCCCCTCGGGAAAAAAAAACACGAAGTCGATATTTACTTTAACATTTTAGATTTATATCCCATCTTTTTTAATCATACGTTAACCAATCAGTTCGTGTATAATCTTTCAACTTTTTTTTATTTTCCGGAAATATTATTGCATCATTAGTGCTTTTTAATATCTCTATATTACCTACTTTGGTTTGAATGTTGACTTTTCATAAAATTAATTTTCATCTTTGTGTCTTTGGATACATTATTTTAAGTAATTTTGCGGATCATCTTTTTTTTTAATCACCCCACGTTACTTTTACATCTCTCTCTCTCTCTCTCTCTCTCTCTCTCTCTCTCTCTCTCTCTCTCTCTCTCTCTCTCTCTCTCTCTCTCTCTCATCTACCTAATTATCTCTTCATTTGTATCTCCATATGTCAATCTATCTATCATTCTATCTCTCACAGCAAGAACTCCTAAGATCACCTTCTGCCGACTGTTCAAATTCCTTCATTAACGACGGAGAAACTGAAGGATTTCCAAATCTGATTCCTACATCTTAACTTACTTTTCTAAGTCATAAAAAGATATCTTAGTTTTAAGATCAGATTAATTTTACGTCAAAGTTATAATGCCTCCTTTGGATCCTATCACAACTTGAGAATCATCTTTTTTTATCACACGAGGACTTCGGAGGATTAATAATGTTTCGCCTGAATTTTCATCAAAATATCGCTATTGTTACATCAAAAAACATATAAAGAAGCATTTCTGAGCCTGATATATTTTGGAATGTTTCAATTCCAAGTTATGTCAGGTTGGTTATTGCTAATTTTATTAGATCCCATAAACAGCCGGCTCTAAGGCTGTTAGTACACTGAACTTCGGCGCCCTTACAAGTATAATCTTTTTGAGTTTTCACATGAATAAAAACTGAAAAAAAAATGTAGAATAATATAGATATTAATATATAAAACTTAATACAAACGAAATAAAACATTCATAATCCAATCTAAAACTTTTTTACTAGCCATGAAATCTACCAGTCATTCCATAGCTCTTTCTACACCTTTCTTCGTTAGGTCACTTTCTTTGGCAAAATAGCCAAATATTTAATATCTTGAGTTAGTGTGACCAAGAGTATGTTTGAAAGATAGGAAAATGATGCAATAAGAATGGCAGATGTAGTGAAGATTACTGAGATGATGAAGAGTGTCACGATCGAGATGATGTGGGCACGTGTTAAGGATGTTGGGGAGGGAGTGAGGAGGGCTTGGGAGGAACCTGTTATGAGGGAGAAGATAAAGAGGGAGGTAGAGAATTAGATGGAGAGATAAGGTGAAGATGGCGAGATATGGAGAGAAGAGGGAAGAGGTTTGGTGGAAAAAGATGCCTTTGAGAGGCTTTGGAGAGGGCGCATCAGACAACCGACCCCTTAATGTAGGGATAACTGTAGGGAAGAAGAAGAAGATAAGTATGTTTTTATAACTTTAGTTTACTAAAGCTTCTGTCTTCGGTGGTCACAGTAAAAAACATAGTAAGCATCATTATCAATGCAAAATTTAATCCTCTTTATGAACCTAACTACTTCTATTGGAAGCTTTATATCTTCTGTAAATCATTATTTTTGCAATATTTTGTTCACGCAAGAGATCCTGGCCATTATTATCCTTATTTTCTTGGTACCGTAACTTTTCCTCTAAACCTTGACATGTTACTTTTCTTTTATCTTTATCTGGAAGATATTTTGAATTATTTACAAATCACCATATGTTATTGAAAGTTTGTAATTGTTCACATTTCTTTGTTTGAGAATGAATAGCTCTATCGAGTGTTGCATTGAACACATGATTTTTAGATATATTTTTCTGAGTCGTCTGCGTTTGGATCCTCATCATTGCACGTAAAATCAGAGATCTTTTTTTTTTACTTTAAAAATTGGTTTTAAATTGAATTCTGTAGCTAATGTTTACTGGGTTAGGGCTTTTTCATACTCAATTATGTCATCAGTGACGCTATTCATTCATTAATTTGCGGGAGACAGTTCTTCAGAAGTCTATGCATAGTTTTTGCTGACAACATTGCCCCTGCTTAAGACAGCATATCATACATTCGTCATCACTCGTAAACGGCAATCTATTTGTGATTCAATTGTCTATTTTATGTCGCTTTTAAGGATCAGAAGAAGCTGTGTCTGGATAGTTCATAGTTTCTCAGAATCTAATCAATTCATATTTAATATTTTAGACGCATTCTGATAT
This sequence comes from Palaemon carinicauda, assembly GCF_036898095.1. NCBI lineage: Eukaryota > Metazoa > Arthropoda > Malacostraca > Decapoda > Palaemonidae > Palaemon > Palaemon carinicauda. The sequence goes on along the minus strand of NC_090762.1, from coordinate 56,858,136 downwards.
GCACTCCCATCTAGTCTCGCATTAAAAGTTTTGCAGCGAGACATTTAACATGTTTTTCCAGCACATGCTATTGCCCAGGAGAGGAAGAAAACAAAATATAAATGGCTAAAATGTACCAAAAGATTAAAGAGATTGCTGGCAGCTTATTGTACTGTCACCAACCACTTATAGTTGATATATGGCAGATTTATTTTAACTTTGTTACTGATCTCTAAATATTTCATGTTTTTTTATTACTGCTCATATATTGTTTATTTATTTTCTCTACCTTCCCTCGCTTAGCTACTTTCCATGTTGGAGCCCTAGGTCTTGTAGCAACCTACTTTTCCAACTAGGGGTGTTGCTTAACTAATAATAATAATAATATATTAATAATAATAATAATAATAATAATTATAAAATATCCACATTGTATGTAAAAGACCTGTAGTTTTTTTTTCCATGATCTGCGCATGAATTGTGATTCTTAACTATCGTGTTAAAACCATTATTAGAACCCTAACCTATTCAGTAACTTGAGTCTATCTTGCTCTTCCTCGGAAAGTTGGGCATACTTTCATATAATCTTTTGCCTGCAGTGTCTATAATTGTCTTAAAGCTAAAAATGTGTTCCCTTTTTATATGTCTTCTACGTTTAAAATTCGTATTGTAAAACTTATTGGGTTGTGGTAGCTATTGGAAATGTCCATGCATGGCAATCTACTGAACGGGAGTTCGAGATCCACTCAAACACGTTGGTTTATAGCAGTGTCTGCAACCTCACCATCGTTGTGAGCTAAGGATGGGGGTTTGGGATAGCCTATATATCTACCTGCTGAGTACTCAGCAACCATTGCCTGGCCCTCCCTGGTCCTCGCTTGATGGAGAAGGGCGTGGGCGCTGATCTCTAGAACATTGCCCTGTCCCTTGCCTCTGCCATTCATGAACGACCTTTAAATGAAAACTCATCCACATGACTTATCTGGAGTGCAATCTAAGATAATGCTAAAATATTTGACTTCTTTAATTCGGTTTGATATATTTACCTAAACAGCATTTCTTAACAAATTATTATTTTCATTCTGAATTTTTTTTCTACAATAGAGAATGCGTATTTCTTTATACACAACTCGACGTGAATGTTTACTCATTATCAGATAAAATTTTTCAAATATCTCAACAAGACTGAAAAAATACTCGTTGTTTTTAGTGTAAACAATATTTATGAATTTCATCTAAAACCCAAAATTACGTTCAGCAAAGTAATGACTGAAGTTCCTTAAAAGTTCCAAAATTTAATATCAATACCCTAGTTCTTTTTCCACTCGTAACTGCATCTCCTTATCAGAGGTTTTGTTTTATTAGTGTGCAATCCCAGTAAGGTTCCAAATCCTTTCTTAAGATATTTCAGACGATTTACTGCGTAGTTTACACACACACACACAAACGCAATGTTGGGATTAATTCGACTTTATGCCTAGCCAAAAGTATTTATCATAAAAGAATTTTCATTGGATATGCTGTATACTCCCAAGATTGAATTCGATATTAAATCCCATTTACGGTTGATATTTACGCACACACACGTGGGCGTGCGTGCACACGTACCAAAACACACACACACACGTATGCGCGCGTGCGCTCACACCAAAACACACACATACACATATATATATATATATATATAGAGAGAGAGAGAGAGAGAGAGAGAGAGAGAGAGAGAATACGTACTCACGGTGAAAGAGTTTATGTATTGTCATAATCAGCAAAGCTGTACTAGTCAGAGCCTCCCGTACTAAGTTTGTTTTCTTTGAGTGATCATACAAAAGTATCCCACCATCACCAATTCGCACAGGCCAGCGTGGTGATGAAAATTGGCCAAACCCTAGACATGAATAAGGACATTTCTGAGGCTTTTGTCCTGCAGTGGACTAGAAACAGCTGCATCTGCTGTTAAATATATATATATATATATATATATATAGAGAGAGAGAGAGAGAGAGAGAGAGAGAGAGAGAGAGAGAGAGAGAGAGAGAGAGAGAGCTTCTGTGCAAAATTAACCCATCAAGCTGAATCATTAATCATTTTATTAAACTTAACAGATATATGGTCTCCTGAACGAAAGCTATCATAATGCCCTGAATAGTTGGAATAATATACTCGTCTTGATCTGTATATTCATTTCAAATTAAATCCTTGCTTCGTAGCAAGTACCATATGCAGGTCAACAGTAAATACATATTTATGAACACTTAATACATACACATGCGTACAGGCGCTCGCGTACACACACACACACACACACACACACATATATATATATATATATATATATATATATATATATATATATATACACCGTTACAAGTCCACTGCAGAACAAAGGTCTCAGACATGTCCTTCCACTCGCGTCTGTTTATGGTCTTTCAATGCCAGTTTATGCCCGTGAATTTTCTTAGTTAGTCAATCCACCGTCTTTTCCTTTCCCTACTTCTTTTGCAATATCTAAGGGGACCTTTTTTATTTGTTATTCTTAATGTTCATCTATTGTCTTTCGTTCTCATTATATGTCCTGCCCATGTCCATATCATTTTCTCACATGTTGAGATATCCTCTAGCTCAGCTTGCTCTCGTATCAATGTTGCTCTTTTTCTGTCTCTTAGTATTGTCCCCATCATTATTCTTTCCATAGCTCTGAGTTGTAACTAGCATATGTTTAAGACTTTAGTAAGGCTCCAAGTTTCTGATGCATAAGTTAGTACTGGTAGGACCATGTAACTAAATACTTTTCTTTCTAGAGTGAGTAGCATTTTACTTAGGCGACTGCCAGAGGTGCCAGCCTCTCTATAAAAATCGGTACTTAATCAACGCATATATATTAAAAACTCGTTTACATTTTATTTGTTTTTAATCTTGCGTATCTCTGTTAATGAATTCCTAAAATGATATGGGTGTAAAAACACCCTTCTTTGTGATTTTACGAAACTGTATAGTATCAATTAAAAAAATATTCATTCTTAGCTTTACCTCTATCTTTCAGGCAGACACTAAATGAAATTAAAAACAAAACACAAACAATATTATAGTGAAAATTATTTTTTTTAGTCTTAGGAAACTTTGGAAGAATTACAATAATACATATATATAGTAGCTTGCTGTAGTTCGCTAACTGCCTGCTTGTAAAATTCTGTTATTTGGACATTCTCGTCTTCTACGAGTTTTTATACAAAATCATACCTGTAAAACCCCTAGAGTAAATACAGTACATATTCGTCCATATCTGTATAGCTGAATTCATACGAAATACATGTGCGTGTCATTGCTTGCTTGCGTGCAAAGCACGGGAACAGGAAGAAGAGATCACAACTGCGAGAGAGACACGTCACATTCCTCTAATTTGAAAAACATGTTCCTTGCTCATGATACGGATGGAACAAAAGAATCATACACTGAGAGCAGTTGTGTCACACGCATAACAGGAAAGCTGTTATAAGAAAAAAAAAGACTGTTCTCAATCAAGCAGGAAGAGGAAAAATAGATCGTTGAATGATTAGTTTTCGCGCAGTCTTTTGCTCTGCACTTTCTAGCTATTATTACACCCAGAGTATAATTATCTTTAATTCAAAGCATGACAAATGTCGTCAAAGATGACAGGTGTTGAGTGTCCGCCTCCCTCTCTGTGTGTGTCACCACCTTTCCAGCTAATGGCTCCCTGATGTCTTCGGATTCTCTTCCTCTGGGCTCTAGAGCTGGAGGGGCTAACTACCCATCATATCGGGTAAATGGTAATTGAAGCGTCCCTTAGCACTATGCTTTTCGTTCATGTTTCTTCAATTATCGCTTTGTCATGGAAACGATAATGCTTTAATAAGGGCAGGAAACCTCCCTTTTCAATCTGTCCCCGCTGACCCTTCGGGCTTCGTTGGGACCCACTGCTACTCCAACCAGAATCCTACGTTTCAGTCATGAACGTTGGAGCTTATGTTGTCAATCCTGCATCGTATTAAGGGATGGTCACCCCCAGGACCTTGGTAAAATTTTGAAATTTACATCAACGCTTATGCGATCAGCGGCATTTAAAAAAAAAAAAAAAAAAAAAAAAAAAATTGCTTGTCATGCATTTTATTGGTTACTTGGTTATCTATCCAACCACTGAGCAGATTCGGTGTTGCGTCACAAAAATAACTGCTGTAGGTTTTCATACCCCTTGGCTATAACATGGCGGGGGCGTCAACCCCTAGGAGGGGGGGGGGTGCCTCAACCCCTATTTCATCCAGGCTTGGGACCGGCATGAATGCATATAGAGTTAAGGGCCCTGTCCCACGGCTTCATTATTTGAAACTCTAACAGAGCCACTCTGTTTGAAATTATTCCGGCTGTGTGTGTGTCGGCTTTGTAACTGGGGCTCTCGTCAAATTCCAATTGTAGAGCCGCTTTGTAAGTAAAGCTATATAAAAATTTATTTCGTAAAAGCGAATTACAAAGGATTTGTTCTATATTACACGAATGGGAAATTTATTGTAGAGGCCATAGCGGCAAAATAATGATAGTCTGGTAATTAATTGCTTAGATTACTTTGCTTATACAGGTTTATACTCACACACACACACACACACACACACACACATATATATATATATATATATATATATATATATATATATATATATATATATATATATATATATATATACTGTGTGTGTGTGTGTTGAAGCAAAATGTACAGCTTGATTTAGTTTTAAATACAGATAAAAAGGTGTGTTTGACCTCCTTCTTATAATATTTGTATACAGACATATCTAGGCCTTATGGGCTAACTCGTGGTATCTAGCTGTTAGTCTAAGAAAGCTTTTGTCACCTAAACACTTAAATAAAGAAAACATTAGATGTCTTTCAAGATCTTGTTTGTACAGTAGTAACAAACCCGATTTTTTCCTATCTCACAAATACACATAAATATACATGTACACACGCATACTTTTATTAATTCTATAAAGAATAATCAGAAATTAAAAATCTTCTTTGAAAAGCAGCTTTGGCCGTAATTTTACATAAAGTAATTTGATAAAAAAAGTAGAAACATGGGGAAAAGAATGTATCATTTCTTTCCTCTTATCCCCAAATATTATTTAATCTCAAACAGCAAACCGAAGATGAAGATTTGGAAGCATGAATATATATCACTAACACTCTGCATTTTAATTAATGTAAATATCAACGATAATGGCATTTAATACCGAATTCTACCTTGGGAATGTACATCCACTGGAAATTCAATTATGATAACTGCTTCTGGCTGGGCAGAGATTCGAACCTATGCCCCTTAGCCAAAACCATGCCTGCGAGGACTCTCATGATAGCTCCATTAGTAGAGTCCTCACAGGCATGGTTTCGGCTAAGAGGCATAGGTTCGAATCTCTTCCCAGCCAGAAGGTGTTATATATATATATATATATATATATATATATATATATATATATATATATATATATATATATATATATATATATATATATATATATATATGTATATATATATATATATATGTATAAATATATATATATATATATATATATATATATATATATATATGAAGCATATATCTGTATAGGTAATAGTAAAAAATTCCATTGGGTCAGTCAGTTCTTGAATGAGTGACCGTCAAGGAATTATCAAATCTCACGGCCTCGTAGCTATTGCGATCATCTCAAGAAGTCATTCCTTTGTTTAATTCGACGACTGAATTTCAAACTCTTAATAGAATTACTTGCTCGCCAGTTCATCGAAAAGGTCAAATAGCAAAATCCAATAGCTTGGAAAATCACGAAAGACGTTTAGACTCTGGTCTGTGATAATTAGTTTCACGCTAATCAGTCACGTCGATACAAGGCTCCATGTTTGGTCGCAGATATTCGAGACAATATGACGTGACTAATTGAACTTTGCGCATGCGTGTCTAACTTTGTGTGGTCCTCTCGAAATATCATAAAGAGGTTTTTTTATCATTTTGTTTGATATATTATGGTTATTATTTCTATTTTTATCATTATCATTATTCTTAATGTTTTCTGCTGATGTTGTTATTGTTATTGATATGAGAATGGTCTCTATAATAATAATAATAATAATAATAATAATAATAATAATGATAATAAGACAGTAGTAATAAAATTGTTATTATTATTATTATTATTATTATTATTATTATTATTATTATTATTATTATTATTATTATTATTATTATTCAACACTCGTACTTTTAAAACTGTAACAAGACGATATGGCCGTTGAATGACTTAACAAGACTATAAAACAAAGTCCATTAAAAATGTTATAAATGGCAAACAAAACTAGAATAATACCTACAATAAATACGGGAAGAGAGATAAACAGCGTCACTAAAATAAATGCTTATTTACTAATATCTTAGGAATAGTGGAGAATTCAAGGCAGTTTAGCCCCACCATGCAAAATAATTTGGATTAACCTTTCGCATTAACGATGTTGATGGCCATTGAAAGGATCAACCCATTTGTGACATGCAATAATAAAGCCAAAAGATGTTTATTATATGTTTGTGTTCTGCTCATTAGACGTAACTATGACGTAGTCTCTTTTGCTTGGCCTGATATTACGAAAATGACCTAGAAAATAATTTATTAAATAATAGAATTGTTCACTGAGTGTAAAGGGATAACGGACCCTCAAGTAGACACTGAACACGTTTGACTGTAATATTCAGTGATAATTTCTTTCCTTATAATGAAAAATTTTGGAATGCCAAGCTTTCGAAATATTTTTTTTTTTTATAGAAGTAAGAGCCGTCTTTCTAAGTTAAACATTTCGTAGTAGTGACGATATGCATATTTGCATACAATCTACCGTGACTTATAATATTTTTTTGCACATCTGTTGACAAGCTCAGACGTTATCAAAGAACATTGAAGTGGGCACACCGTACCTTTCAAAACTCTTTGATAATGACTTTTTTTGAATCCAAGAATTGCCCAAATGTGTAGTATCCAGAATCCACAAGAAGTATTGCTAGGTGTATTGTCGCAAATAAGATAAATTGATTCTTTTATTATAATGGGCGTTATAAATCAAAATCAGAGTTCAGTTTGGGGAAATGTTATCTGCGATCTCAAAGAAAAGCAAAATTTTATAGGTTAGAATTATTTATAAAACAAGTATTTGTACCTGAACACAAAGACGCGCGCACACACATTGTGTGTGTATATATATATATATATATATATATATATATATATATATATATATATATATATATATACATATATATATATATATATATATATATATATATATATATATATATATATATATATATATATATATATGGGTATGTGTGTGTGTGTGTGTGTGCGTGTGTGTGTATGTTTGTATATAATGTATAGATATACTGTCCGTTATATAATATTTATATATAATATTATGTATGTATATGCAGTAATATATATATATATATATATATATATATATGTATATGCAGTATATATATATATATATATATATATATATGCATATACATATATATATATATATATATATATATATATATATATATATTATGTATATATATTTATGTGTGTGTGTATTACAGGAACATATATATATATATATATATATATATATATATATATATATATATATACAGTATATATGTAGATAGATAGATAGATATACATATACACACGTATGTACAGTATACGTGTATTATTATTTAACCATTTTTTCTTCATATTGAATTTACTACACCTTAGGAATTACTTATCTCCAAAATGGAATTGAATATACGTGCATCTCTACTGGCTACTGAAAGAACTGAATGCACAAGTCCCAAAGCCATTGATTCGAATCTCTGTCAGAATAGATATACGTATATAAAGTTCCCTTGGTATATAGATTATCCAAAGTAGAGCCAATTCGATATTGATAAGTATATGTAGCTTGATATTTGAAAGTATGAAAATCCATATTTTGTCGTTTTGTTAACCAAAGTTCTTTTAAAATTGGAAATTGGCTGATTAGGCCTAATTCCAGGATTGTTAATTGTCTAAAAGATTCTATAGGATTGGACGTAAGGTTTATAATTTATAGTTCAAGGAATAGGGAATACTTCGAAGGTAGAAACTCATGCCGCAAAAGTTCCCCCGACCATGTCAGTGGCACCAGCCACCCGTTGAGATGCTACCGCTAGAGAGTTATTGGATCCTTTGACTGGCCAGACAGTACTACATTGGATCCCTCTCTCTGGTTGCGGCTCATTTTCCCTTTGCCGACACATACACAGAATAGTCGGGCCAATTCTTTATACATTCTCCTCTTTCCTCATACACTTGACAACATTGAAATTACCAAACAAATCCTCTTCTCCCAAGGGGTTAACTACTGCTCTGTAATTGTTTCAGTGGGCACTTTCCTCTTGGCAAGGGTAGAAGAGACTCTTTAGCGATGATAATCAGCTCTTCTAGGAGAAGTACACTCCAAAAACAAAATCAAACCATTGTTCTCTAATCTTTGGTAGTGCCATAGCCTTTGTACCATGGTCTTCCATTGTCTTAGTTAGAGATCTCTTGCTTGAGGGTACACTCGGGCACACTAATCTTTTTTGTTTCTCTTTCTCTTTTTAGTTTGCAGTTTTTATCCTCTTGTTATTTTCAAGTTTTTAAGTTTATATAGGAAAAAATTATTTTGATTTTATTATTGTTTTTAAACTTCTCTTGTAGTTTTTCCATATTTCCTATCTTCACTGGGCTATTTTCCCTGTTGGAGTCCTTGGGTTTATAGCATCCTGCTTTTCCAACTAGGGTTGTAGCTTAGCAAGTAATAATAATAAATAATAATAGTTTCCCCACCTTACATAGCAATCTCACATTTTCCCACACTCGAGCACTGCTACCCACCCTTGAAAGCACTCCTTGATTTCCCCACATTCTTAAATCTTCATTATTTCTCATTCCTGATCATTCCCATTTTTCCCACCATCACAAGCAACCCCATACTCCCACCCTTTCTAGTAATCTCCCTTTCCCCACCTCCTAACTTTTTCCACATTTCTTACTCCATCTAGCTTTCCTACATGTTATTATTATAATAATAATAATAATAATAATAATAATAATAATAATAATAATAATAATAATAATAATAATAATAATAATAATAATAACAGACCTTGGAAGATTGATATAAGTGACAATCTTTTGCAACCAAAACCGAGTGAGTGATAGAACGCAATTACCAAATTTGTTCATAGGTCGTTTGTTTGTCTTACTAAAGCAAATAATCAAACCCGGTAAGCGTATGATGATAAGTATTTTATGACGAATATCAAACACTATTCCAAATTGTTAACATACAAAGAACAACTTATCGGTAAAGGCGTATTCAATAAAAAGTTCAAACAGGAATTCTTGGCACACCTCACTCAGGAAATGCGCCCTGTCACATCCTTACTGCGGGGCGAGTTCGTGTGTAGCCCTGCCATCTCTCCATACACTACTTGTTTGGTTACTCGCCGTGCAGTAAGGGTATGACTGAGTGCACTTCCTCAGAGCGAAATGTGCCAGGAATTCCAATATGCAACTGTATTTATTACCAACTTCAGGCCGTTCCTCGTATTTCCAGGGAATTGTATGGACATAATAATAATAATAATAATAATAATAATAATAATAATAATAATAATAATAATAAAGAAACTCAAGGGTCATCTAATCTGGGGTCAGTCTCTCTCGCTAATGTCTCTTAAATAAATATTTAGAATTAAAGCTACCGTGATCTGGTCTTCGGAAAGATGCATAGTGTCTGGGTTGGGGACTTAACGTCTCGACCTTCATTAATTTGTATTACCGTTGCATTGGATGGTACTGGTACACAGTACACTTTTCATGGACAAAAATGATTAGTTAAAGTAAATCATGATTTTTTTAACAATACAACGTCATTGACTCCATTCCGTAATTCCTACCTTTCCCACCCACACGAGCTCTCCATCCACCCGTTAAGATACTATCGCTAGAGAGTCATTGGTTCCTTTGACTGGCTAAACAGTACTACAATGGATCTTTCTCTCTGATTACGGCTCATTTCCCCTTTGCCTACACACACCGAATAGTCTGTCGTATTCTTTACATATTCTTCTCTGTCCTCATACACCTGACAACACTGAGATTACCAAACAGTTCTTCGTTCAATTTATCAACTACTGAACTGTAATTGTTCAGTGACTACTTTCCTCTTGGTAAGGGTAGAAGAGAGACTTTAGCTATGGTAAGCAGTTTTTCTAGGAGGACACTCCAAAATCAAACCATTGTTCTCTAGTCTTGGTCAGTGTCAAAGCCTCTGTACCATGGTCTTCCACTGTCTTGGGGTAGAGTTGTCCTGCTTGATGGTACAATCGGACACACTATTCTATGTTATTTCTCTTCCTATTTTATCTTCTTTTTTTTTTATTAGTTTATATATGAAAAAAATCAATGTTGTTACTGTTCTTAAGATATTTTATTTGTCTTGTTAATTACTTCTTTTGTAGTTTATTCATTTCCTTATTTCCTTTCTTCACTGGGCTATTATCCACGTTGGACCCCTTTGGCTTATAGCATCTTGCTTTTCCAACTAGGGCTGTAGCTTAGCAAGTAGTAATAATAAATAATAATAATAATTTACCCCCCCCCCCCTTTCATAGTAATCTCATATTTTCTTACACTCGAGCACTGCTACATTTACCCACCCTTGAAAGCACTCCTCGATTTCCCCACATTCATAAGTTTTCACTCTTTCTCATCCCTGATCATTCCCACATTTCCCACCATCGCAAGCAACCCCATACTTCCACCCTTTCTAGTAATCTCCCTTTCCCCACCTCCTAACTTTTCCCACATTTTGTACTTCATCTAGAATTCCTACATACCCCACCTTTCCGTGCTCTCCGAAGCACTCCCACATTTCCAGCCTCTCTATACTCTCCCAACCACTCCAATATTTCTGTACTCTCACAGGCACTCCCACATTTCCCACTTTTTTATAATCTCTCAAGTATATCCACATTCCCAACTCCGTAGTTTTTGCAAGCAAAACCACATTTCCCACCCTGATGCTCTCTCACAAACACTCCCACGTTTCCCTCTCACCAAACCCCTCCCACAATACCCTGCCCCATCGAGTCCTCCTACATTCCCTTGCGGGCACTCATGCCTCATCTATCGCCTCCAAGCCAGCGAAGTACCCGTGATTAATGTAGCATGGTACTCTCCCATACCCACCCTCCCTCTCACCCCACTGACAATTGACGTGCTAAACGTGTAATTTATCTTAATACTGCTCCTCCGGAAAACGAGATAAAAGCACCCTCTCTTTAAGCAAAGGGAAGGCAATTAGTTCCTTAATTGCAAGCATAATCACCAGTCTCACTTCCGGCGGTGAGTCTTGTCATCTTATCTCAATTGCTTCCGGGACACTCCTCTGCTTGTATGGGCACTTGCGCTTGTGATGCCCAAGGAGACGATGTATAACACCCGTCATTTTGTATAATGCTTGCTACGTGATTCGTTTTAAAAGTTTGCTCTCTAGTACCCAATGAGTTGTTATTATTATTATTATTATTATTATTATTATTATTATTATTATTATTATTATTATTATTATTATTATTATTAATCATCATCCAAGCTACAACCCTAGCTGGAAAAGCAGAATGCTAGACGCCCAAGGGTTCCAATAGGAAAAGGAGCCCAGTGAGGATAGGAAACAAGGAAATATCTAATAGAATACATTTGAGTAATGAATATGAATATTAAAATATTTTAAAACTTAGTTATTTCTTTAAATAGATAAATCCTATATAAACTATAAAATGAGACTGATGTCAACCTGTTCAAACTTTCGTCTCATACACTCATTGACTAAGTGTATTTCTGTACATCTTTGTATATATCCCTTTTCTAGCCCAGAAACGAAGAACACTATACGAATCATAATCACTAATACTAGAAGTTCAGTTAATAAATATTTTTACTATGTTCTTCGTGTAATCTGAGGATTCTACACAGAAAATTGTTCATTCTACAACTTTGAGAAAGTTGATAGAGTAACTGGAACAAGTTGCCTTGAAAATTTGACTGAAAGTGTCTTAACGGATTCAACTGTAAGGCTCAAATTATATTAACTTTATGTTGTTAACTACTGAATATCTCTCTCTCTCTCTCTCTCTCTCTCTCTCTCTCTCTCTCTCTCTCTCTCTCCTCCTCCTCCTCCTCCTCCTCCTCCGACCTCACACCCTTCAAACTTCGTTTATTTATTCTTGGTCTACCTTTTCTTTTTTATATTACTCTACCTTCTTCTCATCCTTTATATTTTTTCCCTTTCTTCTCCCATATTGCTTTCTTCTTTGTGTCCTTCAAGGGGGAAAGTTAAAAAGATATTAGATAAACGAAAGGAAGATGAAACATTAGATGTTGTGGATCCATTTTTTATTGTTCAGGTGTTAATATTTAGGTTTATCTACAGTATGAATATCTGTACAATAGGCTGTATGCTCGCTTTTTTTATGTGTTGATATTACTCTCATGCGCGGACACACATATACTCAAATATACATACACACGCTCTCACATACACACACACATACACGCACGCATATATATATATATATATATATATATATATATATATATATATACATATATATATATATATATATATATATATATATATATATATATATATGTTTGTGTGTGTGTGTGTGTGTGAATCTAATGCAGTGATCTCATATTTGCATGAAAAGAAAAGAATTGGCAAAATATAATCCAGATAAATATGTAGATTGATAGATGACCAGTTGACTAGATGTAGGTAAGAAATTGCCATTAAACAAACAAATGACTATAAGTTGAATATCACGTACTTCGCTCACACCCAGGAAAGCAAAACATATCTGGCATCCCCAATAGTAATATCGACCCGAGTCAAATGATTAATATCAGGCGGTCGAGAAGATGAAACATCAAAGGAAGAATTAATATAAAATAGCCGAAAAAAACACAGCCATTTGGTTTCCAACTTTCGACATACCTTCTATTACTTCACAGCACTGAGACCAGAACGGCTACCTCAGGCAGGGACAGCCAGCTCAGGTATATTTAAATGCGAACGATAATTTATCGCCGATAATTCGACCTCTTGCATATTAGCAGACGTGGATTGGGTCATATTTCATCCGGAAAGCCCATACCCTTAAATTTTACAGAACATCTCTAAAATTTATTGTTTTCTTATTAATGTTTAAAATGGGCGTTGTCTTTCTATAATAGAAGGAACGTTGAATTTGAAACATCCTCAGTAACAAAGTCTTTTCTTCATCATTTTTACTTTCCCAAGTATACATAATCCTTTACAAAATCACATGTTTCCTACTGCCGCCTCCACTTTTAGAGGTCATGCATTTTTGAATGGCTCAAAACCGGTCAAAAGAGGAGGTAATTGTTGTTATCTGCCTATTTTTATTTAGTATTCTTATTAATATGTTTCTGTACTGTGGAAAATCAGTGTTATTTATCTCCCTATCAATCCCTTCATCGGAGGGCTGAGCGTAACTGACACTTGGTCTTACAATAGAGTTGAAAAGTTAATGTAACATACAACAAACCATAGTAATGGGGTGCAAGCGGCGATGACATATAACGAGGCCCAAAAATTTAATGAAAGTGTATTTCCAACATGCCTAATAATACATTTAGAGGTGGTGGCTCATTTGAAACAACAAACTCTCCTAAGTACGCGTAGATGTTTGAAACATGTGGCATATCTTGATCCCAGCTAGTGTGTACGTTCGTGAATGGTTATAAATGGTTAACCTTTAATTCAAACATGCGCACACGCACACGTGTATTTATACGGTATATATATATATATATATATATATATATATATATATATATGTGTGTGTGTGTGTGTGTGTATGCATGCGTGTATCTATATATTCTATTATATCCATGTATATCTTTGTAGGTAGTAGGTTGGTCAGGGCACCAGCCACCCGTTGAGATTCTACCGCTAGAAAGTTACGGGGTCCTATGACTGGCCAGACAGTACTACATTGGACCTTCTCTCTGGTTACGGTTCATTTTTCCATTGCTTACACACACACACACACACACACACACACACACACACACACACTGAATAATCTGGCCTGTTCTTTACATATTCTCCTCTGTCCTCATACACCTGACAACAATAAGATTACCAAACAATTCTTCACCCAAGGGGTTACTTCACTGTATTTGTTCAGTAGCCACTTTCCTCGAGGTAAGGGTAGAAGAGACTCTTTAGCTATGGTAAGCAGCTCTTCTAGGAGAAGGACACTCCAAAATCAAACCATTGTTCTCTAGTCTTGGGTAGTGCCATAGCCTCTTCCACTGTCTTGGGTTCGATTTCCCTTACTCGAGGCTACACTCGGGCACGCTATTCTATGTTATTTCTCTTCCTCTTGTTTTGTTAAAGTTTTTTATAGTTTATATAAGAGATATTTATTTTAATGTTGTCAGTGTTCTTAAAGTATTTAATTTTTCCTTGTTTCCTTTCGTCACTGGGCTATTTTCCCTTTTGGAGCCCCTGGGCTTATAGCATCCTGCTTTTTCAATTAGGGTTGTAGCTTAGCTAATAATAATAATAATAATAATAATAATCTGTGATGTCATAAATGATGGTAGGATAAGAGAGGGGAACTTATGTACCGTCCCGAAGCTCAGACTAAGATACCTCCAATAAGAATAAATGTATGAGATCAGGTGGTCATGGAAGCTAACCCTGGCTGAACGACAGCAAGTCTAAACGTAAAAGTCGTTAGTTCAATACCTTTAGTATGTAATTGTTTAAAGACCACCCATTCGTTGCCCTGGCTAAGACCTGGAAGAACCAGGTA
>NC_090762.1:56832998-56837710 GCF_036898095.1 Palaemon carinicauda | reverse complement strand
TAAAGTGCTTTAGTGAACATTATTAATTGAATTACTTCTAATATGTTAAATAAAATATTGTAGTACGTCAGTGAATGATGTTTTAAATATTTAGTCTCTCTCTCTCTCTCTCTCTCTCTCTCTCTCTCTCTCTCTCTCTCTCTCTCTCTCTCTCTCTCTCTCTCTCTCTCTCTCTCGTTGATTTTATAAGGGTTTCAAAACATTTATAGTGTTACTGAAATATCCAGCATATTTTAGGAGTCTGGTATGAGCAGCAACAGTAGATCAGATGAGTCAAAATATGGACAAGGGTTTGTCAGGCAGGCAGGCCGTAGGTGCCCTTAGCATATATAGTCGCCTCAATTCCTTTCTATGTGTTTTGTCGTGATACCTGTGCGCGTTACGAAAGTAGTCTTCACATTTAAAGAGCTAAAGATAGATATTTAGACACACAACTTATAACTGTAATCGAACATTCTAACGTGTTTCTTCAAAATGGCCCAGGAAGGAATTAAAGGAAATATAAATAAATCACTATATTTATACTGTATATAATTTATTTAGGCGTGTTATTGTACGTGACATTCAGTATATATGTATATATATATATATATATATATATATATATATATATATACACACACATACATACATACATATATACTGAATGTCACACACAATAACGCCTAAATAAATTATATACAGTATAAATATAGTGATTTATATATATATATATATATATTCATATATATATATATATATATATATATGAAATTTAGGTATTTGAGTGCTACATAGAAATTAATTTACAAGAAAGGCCCGTAACTCAATATGCAGTACGTATTGTATTGAAGTCCATATATTTTAAAGAAATACTACCGCAAAAAAAAAAAAAAAAAAAAAAATACCGTTAAGGGAGTTGATCGAATAAGGATGAGTGATTGATTAGTTGCAAACCCTGATTTCATATTTAGATACATTTTCTGTTACAAGTAGACAGGATTCGCGTTTTTTGTTAATTTGCGTCGTAAATGTTAAATTTTGATTATCCATGGATGAATATAATGATAAATATCCTTACTAAAAATGTCTCTGGTTAGATTGTCACTCAATCAACGGAGACGGTATTTGCCCATAAGATGTTTCATGACTTCGCAATATTTCGTAATGTTTTCCAAGCCTTTGACCTGAGGGTTTTGACCTCTTGAACGGAGTTCCCATCTCGCTGAACTCTTTCTCATTGTTTGGGAATTGAAGGTTAAGAAACAAGCTGTTGTAATGTGGAGGAAGTTGCTCGAGGTACCGTTGAGGGTCCATAATCTAGATTTCTGGGGATCTGCCGCCCGCGTTTGAGTGCTATATCTTGTGGGACCCCTTTCCCGTATTATTAGGTCATAGTTTTCTCTCTTTCTGCTTTTTTTATCTCCATCCCTTACGTTATTATATTATCCTGTTATTCTTTTGACTTGGTAGTTTCAACCTCTTCTCATGGGATACTAAATCCTATTCCCGTCCTCTTTTTCTTAGTCACTCTTTCCATCATTGTCTATGGTTGTCCAGTTTAGGGTATATGAATTATTTTGGCTCTTATTTCTTGGGACATGGTCTTCCTCTTTCCATTTTAAGTGTCATTTTCCCGTTTTTAGGTCCACGATTTTGCCATCCTTATTTTAGGGCTTGTATCTGCTTTACTTTTTGGACCCTTATCTTTCCCTCCCTGTATTTGAACTGATATTTCCATCTTATTTGAGGTCCATGATATTCTCCTTACTGTTTTTACCCAAGTTTTTCACAACTTTTATTTGGCTCTGACACCACCCCATTGTGAACACAATATATTCAATCCAGTTTTTATCCCCGATCTTTGCCTCTTTTTTTTGGCTCTGATTTCCCCTTATTTTTTGGCCCCCTTTTTAGGTTCCTGATTTTGCCCTTCTCATTTTGGTTCCAGATTTTCTGCTTCCCTTTTGGCCCCTTTTTTTCCCGCCCCTTTTTGGGCCTCGATCATTTCCTTTCCTTTTTGGTCTGGTAATTAAATCCCCTTTGGGGCCCTGATTTTTCCCTTCTCTTTTTGGGCCCTGATTTTTACCTTCTCTTTTTGTGCCCTGTTTTTTTTCCCTTCCCGTTTTGGGCGTCGATAATTTCTTTCCCATTTTGGGCCTCGATAATTTCCTTCCCTTTTTTTGGCCCTCATCATACCCTTCTCTTTTTGAGCCTCATCATACCCTTCTCTTTTTGAGCCCTGATTTATCTCCCTTCGCTTTTTGGTCTTTGATAATTTCTTTCCCTTTTTTTTGGCACTTATTTTTCACTTCCCATTTTGAACCCTGATTTATTCCTTCTTATTTTGGGCCTTGATAATTTCCTTCCCTTTTTGAGCCCTGATTTTTCCCTTCCCTTTTTGGTCTGATAATTTCCTTCCCTTTTTTGGGGGCCTTGATAATTTCCTTCCCTTTTTGAGAGATTTTTTTTCCTTCTCTTTTTTAAGCCCGGATTTTTCCCTTCAATTTTTGAGCCCTGATTTTTCTCTTCCCTTTTCGAGCCCTAATTTTTCTCTTCCCCTTTGGAGCCCTGATTTTTCTCTTCCCCTTTGGAGCCCTGATTTTTCTCTTCCCCTTTGGAGCCCTGATTTTTCTCTTCCCTTTTCGAGCCCTGATTTTTCTCTTCCCCTTTGGAGCCCTGATTTTTCTCTTCCCCTTTGGAGCCCTGATTTTTCCCATCCCTATATGAGGCCTGATTTATTCCTCCCCATTTTGGTCTTTGATAATTTCGTTCCCTTTTTTTAGGCCTTGATAATTTGCTTCCCTTTCTAGCCCCGTTTTTTTTACTTCCTATTTTGAACCCTGAATTGTCCCTTCTTATTTTGGGCCTTGCTATATCCTTCTCTTTTTAAGCCCTGATTTTACCATCCCCGTTTTGGTCTGATAATTTCCTTCCCTTTTTGTAACCTGATTTTCCCTTCCCTTTTTGAGCCCTGATTTTTCCCTTCCATTTTTGGTCTTTGATAATTTCTTTCCCTTTTGGGCCCTGATAATTTGCCCCCCCCCCCCTTTTTTTTTTTCGTCACTGATTTTTCACTACCCATTTTGAACCCTTCTTTTTTGGGACTTGATAATTTCCTTCTCTGTTTTGAGCCCTGATTTTTTCCCTTCTTTTTTGAGCCCGGATTTTTCCCTTCACTTTTTAAGCCCGGATTTTCTTTCCCCTTTTGGACAACGATTTTTCATCTCCCATTTTTTGAGGCCTGATTTTTCAATTCTTCTTTTTTAGCCCTGAATTTAACCTTCCCTTTTTTGAGGTCCTAATTTTTCACTTCACTTTTTGGTCTTTGATAATTTACTTCCCTATTCGGACCCTGATTTTTCTTTCCCTATTTGAGCTCTGATTTTTCCCTTCTGTTTTGGTCTTTGATAATCTCCTTCCCTTTCTGGGCCCTGATTTTTTACTTCCTATTTTGAAGCCTAATTTGTCCCTTCTTATTTTGGGCCTTGATAATTTCCTTCCCTTTTTGAGCCCTGATTTGTTTCCTTCCCGATTTGAGCCCTGATTTTTTCCCTTCTTTTTTGAGCTCTGATTTTTTCCTTCCCTTTTTGAGGCTTGATTTTTCCCTTCCCTATTTGAGGCCTGATTTTTTCCTTCCCGTTTTGGTCTTTGATGATTTCCTTCCCTTTTTGGGCCTTGATAATTTCCTTCCTTTTCTGGACCTTGATTTTCATACTTCCTATTTTGAACCTTGATTTGTCCCTACTTATTTTGGGCCTTGCTATTTCCTTCTCTTTTTGAGCCCTGATTTTACCCTCCCTATTTTGGTCTTCGATAATTTCCTTCCCTTTTAGGGACCTGATTTTTCCCTTCCCCTTTTGAGCCCTGATTTTTCCCTTCCATTTTTTGGTCTTTGATAATTTCTTTCCCTTTTTGGGCTTTGATAATTTCCTTCCCTATTTTTCCCTGATTTTTCACTTCCTATTTTGAACCCTGATTATTCTCTTCCTTTTTGGGACTTGATAATTTCCTTCTATTTTTTCAGCCCTGATTTTTCCCATCCTTTTGGTCTTAGATAATTTCCTTGCCTTTCTTGGTCCTGCTTTTTTGCTTCCTATTTTGAACCTTGATTTGTCCCTTCTTATTTTAGACCTTGATAATTTCCATCCCTTTTTGAGCCCTGATTTTTCCCTTCCCTTTCAGGTCCTTGATAATTTCCTTCGCGTTTTGAGCCCTGATTTTTTTCCCCATCCCTGTTTGGGCTTTGATAATTTCCTTGCCTTTCGGGGTCCTGATTTTCTACTTCGTACTTTAAACCCTGATCTGTCCCTTCTTATTCCGGGAATTGATAATTTCCTTCCCTTTTTGAGCCCCAATTTTCCCTTACATTTTTTATCTTTGACAATTTCCCTCCCTTTTTGGGGGGGGCCTTATTAATTTCCTTCCCTTTCTCGACCCTGATTTTTTTTACTTCCTATTTTTGAACCCTGATTTGTCCCTTCTTATTTTAGGCCTTGATAATCCTTCCCCTTTTGAGGTCCGATTTTCCCTTTCCCATTTTTGGTTTTCGATAATCTCCTTCCCTATTTGCGACCTGATTTTTCCCTTCCCTTTTTTTAGCCTTGATTTTTCTCCCTTCCCTTTTTTGTGTTTGATAATTAACCACCTCTCTTTTTGGGTTTTGATAATTTCCTTCCCTTTTTAAGCCCTAATTTTTCACTTCCCCTTTTTGAGCCCCGATTTCTTTCCTT
>NC_090762.1:56802998-56827998 GCF_036898095.1 Palaemon carinicauda | reverse complement strand
AATGTCTGACTAATTGTTAACTAAGATAGAATTTATCTAATTCACCTTATGTGCACCATACTCGAGATATACTTTAATTGCTGCATTCCTGGTCCTGAACACCAGGGAAACCAGACTCTCTACAGAATCTTCACAGTCATTCTATCATATGTATTTCAAGGCATTCAGCATTTCACACAACGTATTGCTCGCTTATTATCAATTCCACACTATCGAAGCCCTTAGAGAACAAGAAAGTCTTTAGTTTCTTTCTGTCAAATGGACAAAACGTTCCACTTTTATTTTATGCACAAAGTCTACTCAATTATCAAAGACCAAAAAAGGAAGGGAAAAATCATGGTTCAAAAAGGGAAGGAAAAAGTCAGGTCCTAAAAAGGGAATGAAATTATCAAAATGAACCCAGTGTGTACCAGATAATTTTGTTCAATATAGGCATTTTGTTGATGGGTACATGTTGATGTTTGAGTATGATTTTTTCCATTAAGAAATTTTTATGTTGTGTTTAATTCGTCTATCGGGTACAGTGTATCTAATAGGTATGCTTTGTTCATTTAGAAATCTTTTTACATTAGTTACCAGATTTTGTTAATTAAGTATCTTTTGGTTATTTCGAAAATGTTTTTTTGGGGGGTATTTTCCATCTATTTGGTATGGTTTTTAATTTCAAACGTTTTGCATATTAGGTATATTTTGTCCTTATTTGGTGAATATTTGTACATTTGGTCCATTTACAATTTTCTGTTCAGTAGATACATTTTGTGTATTGAACACATTTAAAGATTTAAAGGCCACTCATGAATGGCAGAGGCAAGGGACATTGACATTGCTATAGCAAGCAGGACAATGCCCTTGAGATTGACCATATATACATATGATCAGCACCCAACCCCCCTCTCCACCCAAGCTAGGACCAGGGAGGGCCAGGCAATGGCTGGTGATGACTGGAGGTAGACCTATAGGCTCTTTCAAACCTCTTTAGCTCACAATGATGGTGAGGTTGCAGCGGCCAAGGGAACCAAAGAGTTTGAGCGGGACTCGAACCCCAGTCTGACAATCAGCAGGCAGGGACATTTCCAATAGGCCCTATGGATATATATATTTTTTCATTGAGTATATTTGTATTTTATCCATTGTGTACATGGGTACATTTTGTCAATTGACCATCTTAAATTTTATACATTTGGTACAGTTTTTCTTCCTATTTCTCAAAGGTGTACTATTGATTGAAAAATTAGCTCACCGAACTACCCTTTCAGGTTTTGAAATACTGTATAGGTATTTACCATTACCATTTAATCAGAATTGGTGGACTTTTAATCCATATTCTCATATCAGCAGATATAAGTTTCTATGTAGTTAGTGGTGATACTTAATGGTACACTTTTAGGTAATACTAACATGAGTGCAGCAGACGATACGCGCAGGAATTTTTTGCATTTTTAGTTAGTGTTTTCTTATTTGAGATATGCAGTTTTCATGCTAAATGTTTTGCTTGAATTTACATTTTCACGAGTACTGTGGTTACCCTTGAAGAGGTACAGTATAATGATTTTCAGTTTTTTTCTATGAGATTGGCTCTAAATTCTGACTTTACTGTGTAGTTGCAATTTTTTTAATCCATGTTTAAAGCATGGAAAATTAGATTATATATTACGCTAGTACAAAAGTATTTGTATAATATCCCAAATTAGGATAATACTGTATATAACATAAAACTCCTGTTTGTCGATGAATACTCATATTGGGACAAGTGTTAAATTTTTTTAACAAACTTTTAATAATTGATGGTACAGATCTTTTTTCCAAAATATAATTAAAAAGGTGTACAGAAAAGAAAAGTTTCTTTGCTTTTATTTATTTATTTTTTTTTTTTTAAATTTTGGATACTTTACTTTGATTTTTGAATCAATACATTTACTGTACCTGTATATTATTCTCTTTCAGGTGGGGTGCCGAACACCAGTGGCAGCAGGATGTAAGCGTTGTCTAGCAAAAGTACGATGGCCCAGGAGTTCCTTCCACTCTGTGATGTGCTCTTCAACATCATCTCATTGGCATCCTACTTCTGTGATGTGGTGTTTGATGTGGTCACCATCTACACACTGTATGACCAGCAAGAGGTGGTATGGTTCACATTATCCTTATCGTGCGTTCTTCTCTCCCTCGTTGTTTGCCAACTGTGTTCTCTGAAATGGTATCTCTCCAGTCTTAGGAAGGACTTGGCCAAAAAGGATTGTGATTTGGGCCTCATGATTCTTTTGCATTTGTTCCAAGGGGGTGTTCTGTGGCGTTACTTCAAGCTCTTCATTCCAGTGGACCTACGCTATGTGAAGCATGAAGTTAGGGACCTTTGCATGCTGCGGCTCGTACACGCCTTCTGCGAAGCTGCCCCCATGTTGCTCATTCAGCTGTACCTTATTTGGCGGAAGCCTTCTCTTTCAGAATTGACAGATCTTAATATTGTCTCGACTGCTCTGTCTTTGTTTAGTGTATGCTGGGCTCTTGCTTCTTTTAACAAGAATGTGAGGCGCCACAATGTTCATCGTTTGGTTTTAACCTGGCTTGGTGTTATATTCCAGTTCTTCTGGCGTTTGGGCACCATAACATCGCGCTCTCTTGCTCTGACTGTATACGCCACGTTGTACGGGTACTGGGTTTTCCTTGTCATTTTCCTGCATTGGATTTCAATGTTCTTTTGGCTTATATCCCCTAAAAATGTTTTCCATGGTGAAAGAATGCCCATGATAAAAAAGGTATTGTTTTCAATGTTGATAGCATTCTCTTACATCTTTTGCTACATAAATCTCCAGGAAATAAATGCTCGTCAGAAGATGGTTGCTTTCTATATAACAATGTTGCTAGAAAACACACTTCTTGTAGCTGTTTGGCTAGGAGGGCTAAGAACAACTCCGTGGTACCAGTATCCAGTAGCAGCTCTGGTTTTCATAGCATTTGGGTTTGGAGTTGTGTTCATGATTTTCTACTATCAGCATTTCCACGTGAAACGTTTAAAGCACAATTATGCCATCTCTTCTTCTATCAATACATATTCATCTTGCACAGGTGAGTATGAATTATTGCATACTGTAACCCAGAAATAATGTATATATTTTATTGTATGTCGTTAAGATGTTCATAATAGTAATTTGATTTCTTATTAGTGCTATTACATTCATCATGAATTTTAGTAAAAGCTTTTGAATAAGAATAATCATCCTCAATAGTGTTCTATATATATTTTACTGCCAACTTTATTAAGAGAAAAATCTTTACACATTTATTTTTTCAGGCTGTCAGCTCGGCCAGTGCACAAACAAGAGTCATAGGATGCCTTTCCCATATTACCTGAACGAGCTTTCAGCAAGTGACAATAGCACCATTGCCTCTAATCCTCAGCAGAATGGTGGTGGTACAAAGCTCAATAATTTAGCAAGTGAAACTCGTGAGCATCAACTACATCCTCATATGTACAACCCAGATGGGTTGCATGCTCCTGGGGTTTTCAACTGCCGATTTAATCCAGTTATCAAGAGGAAGAAAAAGAAACCCACTAGTTTTGTACCTCCTCCTGTGCCAGTTATTCCTTCTATTGCCGTACCAAATAATAATGGCCGTACTGTACCATTCTGGAAGCGACCTTTACCTCAATCTCTGTCTAGTGATCACGAGGGTAGTGTTGGATCACGGGTTAATATCCAGCAGAAACTGCAAGAGAAGAAACAACAACAGATTGCAGAATTACGTCAGATAGAGGAAGAGATTAAGGCTGGAAAGTTGAAGCGACCTCATCCCAGTGATATTTCAGAATCAGGAACCCTAAGGCAGCCCATTCCAAGATCCAAAAAGCAACCTTGGCTAAAACCAGAACCGCTTGATTATACATATCTAGTAGTAGAGCCTTCAGCAGCTCCTGTGCCGGCTCCAGCGCATCGTAAACAGCGTTCGCAGACCCCGGAGATCCTTCTTGCTCCTCATTATTTGGATAATACAAGAATATATTATGACTATCAGGATCCTCGTTGGAAGTATGGTAACAATTACCACCTACCGTCAGATGACATGAGTGGGTCAAGTCACTCTAAGCCTTCTATCAAGAGAAGGAATCGTAAGGTTGATAAAAATGCGGATAACAGAGACAAAGTAATATATAAGTCTTACAGGATACCATCTGATCTTGACAGTCAGATATCCTTGCCAAGATCGTATACACTCCCGAGAGAATTCAAATATTACCGAAGACCTAAATCAAGAAAAGCTATTAGAACGGATCATTTTATGGCTTCAACTAATTCTAGTGATGGTAAGTCTCAAATCAAAATATGGTTGCTTATACATATCCCTAGTTCCAAAAAATATGTTAATTGCAAATATATAAAGCTCAGAGATCAGGATGTAATTAGGTATGGTATAGTATTGAAAATTTTTTAATTGATATAAAACTCACTGGTGCATAGTATCCTTGTAAATACAGTAAATTAACTCGTTAGGTTGCTTTTAGTCCCCCTACAATTATAACAATTGAAGTGTTACAATTCAACAGACCATTTTTATGGATGTCCAATTTGCTAAACTTCCATTCAAATTGATGGTTTCTCTTCCCTTACCTCACCATTTTTAAGTAAAAGACATCTTGTACTTTTGGCATCTGTGCTGAAACTGGCATAGGCAGAATTTGTTCAGCCCCAATAGTATTATCATTCCTTTGCCCTTAATTGTAAATATTTCATCAGATAATTTAACAAGACCACCAAGTTACATTTCTAGATTTTAAAAGCTTGAAGCTCTGTTCTTTGCTCCTGTGGTAGTTTTAAAGTGTCCTTTGTTTCCACAAATTGGAGCTTCATTGATTGGATGGTAATTGATTACTGTACTTCATATTTTCTTCCATGAATTCATATCCTGTAACTCTTCTTTTCAGGTGATGTGGATTCATGTGATGAGGGGGATTTTGAAGAAAGTCTTAGTCGTTTGAACAATACTGTACATTTCCATCTTAATCATAATCACCATCATCATTATCATCATCATAGTTTTGTTCACAACCACACCACCAACAATGTCACTGAATCCCCTCCTCATCCGCAGCATCCGTTAAGAGCTCGTATCCATGCGGCCTTTCACAGAAATTTGGCCAACACTCATGAAACAAAGTTGTGATTGGTGTTTCATTTAGATAATTCGATGTAGTAAATGACTCTAGACTTCTATACATGACAGGAAATTTTTGCACAAAGCACTCGCATCTTTTCCGCATGGAAAAGGATTGGCCAAGACTTTTAATGTGGTGTGTAATTGGACAGAAATAATAATTTGTGTTTTTAATATATCGGAGATACTCAAATGGTCACTATTATGTAATAGATTTTTTTTCTTTTTATTTAACAAGCGTGTACCATTGAATAAAATTTTTGGTGTCCAGTATTTAGATCTTAAAAGAGTGACAAGATTTTGTTTTAAAGACTGGCAATGATGAAATTGTGACATGATAAGTACAAAGATAACAGTTGTGAGTATTTATTTCAATGACACTAGGAGATGTGAAGTACTGTACTGTGTTCAGTGAAAACCAATTAGTCAGTTACATAAGGATGTTGCTTGATAATGGACCATAAATTTTTGCACCAGTGGAAAATATCTAACAGCAGGCCTGTTGATTTTTTTTTGTTTGTTTACGTGCCAAAGACAGATTGGACCAAGCACATCCAAAATTGTTGGAATTAGTGAATAAGTGCCAATTTTAACATATTCTTTTATATAACCTCCTATATAGAGAACCACAGGTTTATTGTTTGTTGATTATTTCTGTAACTTATATTTTTAAAAGTAGTATTTGGTACTTTAACTGCTTTCTTCTTGAATGTTAGGAACTGTGATTGTTGACTTAAGAAATGAAAAAAATTGTAAGTGTAATCACGATAAATTGATATCCTTATATTTTAAAGGATTACCTTACCTGAAATGGGAAATTACAGTAGCTATTTTTATTTATATTTTGTAATTTTTGAAGTAGCTACTACCATATGCTATATACTTTTCTATTGCTCTTGATGATTTAACTGTTCAAAGTATAAGACTTAAAGTTAAAGCAGTTGAGAAATTAGCGTTAACTTTACTAATTTTATACTGTATCAGTTATAACAAAATCTAAGTAGCCTTACCACAGATTACTTCAACTTTTAATTTCGTATCCCCAAAATTTTGAAGAATTCATTGAAATTTAAGAGAAAAAGTCATAAACGAATAGATCCAGTCAATACACCTCGCTGTGATCTCTTACTGTGTGCCTCATTGAACCGCTGCCCTTTAATATTCCTAATCCATTTACTCAGGTATTTATCGGCTCTAGAGCCCTGAAAGTTTTACAATAGATGGCATTAGTTTTTTTTTTTTTTTTTTTTAGTGTGCCACAAAGGCTGCTACAGTACTGCTCATGTTGTTTGCTTCTTGTTGTCTAAAATTTTTTAGGCACTGGGTTCTGCTGTGTTTAAGCTGTAAAAATTATCACTAATTATTCTACATTAGAACCAAAAATTAATTCTTAGAAATACATATGGCATAATGCAAAACTAGTGATTATTGTATTTCTTGTTGATAGCCAGGACATGTACCAGCACAAGAATTCTTGCTCATGAAAGGAACTCGAAGAGGTGTAGTGATATTTATATATAACAGATTAGAGCTGTTTTTCATTTTCTGTTCTCTTTGTGTGTTGAGCATTGTGGTTTTGAAAAAAAAAACTTTTTCAGAGACGTGGTCTTTGATTTGATATGTAATTTATAAATACTTTCATAATCTAAGGTTGATTTAAATATGCTCAAGAGAGTGTTATTTGATTGAAAAATTTGCTTTTCAAACTGTTACTGTAAGACAAAGTATGAACATCAGGGCATATTTGTATTATATATGGCTTGTAAATAGTTTTTTTTTTTTTACAATACAGATATAAATCAAAAGAAAATGTTTATTGTATTGAAATCAGAAAGTGTTGGGTTAATAGCAACTTTCTAATCTGATTCATTTTCAGCCGTTCCATGATATCTTTGATGAAAATGACGTTATTTATGATTTAGTTTAACTTTGCCTCTTGAATCACATTTGTACAGGACTGGTTTGAAATTTTCACTCTGTAAAAGGGTTGATGATGTGTCGAATCAAAAGTTGAAGATTAAAAATCATGTGTTGGATGGTGTACAAATGGGATATCTATACAGGGCACCAACTTAGGGTTGTTTCATTTAGTGATAACTTGTGTCAAAGTATTAATTTACACTTAAATAGATTGAGATGAAAAAAAAGAGAAGATTTTTTTTCTTTTAATTTCCGGTGTAAAGGAAACTTTCAATACTCGGAAGAATACTCTGGTATTTCAAAGATTTTTTTTTATTTTGTGTACTGTACCATGCTAAGACAAGTTTTTGATAATGTGGCGGTGGGATTTATTTCACTTGCCAGTCAGATGAGATATAATCATATACTTAGTTGTGTTACTTGAGTGAATGTTAAATCTAATAATGTAAAGGTTGAAATGAGGATAAAGTATACAGTACAGTAATAGAAATTCACCAATATTTCTTGTCAATCTTGCCTTTTTAACTAATTGATTACAATTTACTATAACAGTACTGTAGTTATTTTGGTACCATGTTTCATTTCAATAACAGTACATTTGGTAGGCCTACTCCTATACCTAAGCAACAAAATGGCTCCCTCAACAAGGAAATCTGATTAGGAAATTTTCAAAAACACAAATTTTCCTCATATAGTTGACTTTAGACCACATGTCAAGGGCTGTGATATATTTCATTAGACTCATTGGTCGAATGATTATTGATTATAGGATTTATTTATAAGTTTATATTAATTTTTCACCCGTGAGTTTTTTTTTTTTAAGAAATTGCTTTTTATTTCAGTTCAGTACAGTATTAATTTATTTCAAAATGAAGTTTGAATCTTGAGGTTTGAGGACTTTTGGTGTAATGAAAATATTTTGAAGAGAACATTTCTGATGTCTATGTCTCTCCTCTCCTGCACTGTTCTTCATTTTATGAATTAGCAGATATTTATTTTACTCCCACAAATCTCAAAGCCCAAGAATAAAGTGCTGGTGAATATTATGTCTAGGGTTTTGTTTTTTTCAGTTCCTTTATTCTTCCTTTTGCTGATTGATACATTTTCTTGTCCGCATACTTTTGCAAATTTACTTGTACTTTTTTCAAGATTACACTGTGTATGCATGGGATGTGTTTATTATGTGGTACATTGGTTCAGATATTGAAGAAATTTTAATATTGTTTTGGATTTGAGATATGATAATACTCAAGAATTACAGTATGGTATAACATTCAGTTTCAAGTACAGTACTTTTGATCAGCCTTAGGAATTTACATTGCATTAATAGATGCAGACCCACCAAAACTTGATTATGCTTCTGAAAAGAAAGTAGCACATATTTTACAAAGACCAAAACTACCATAACATTAAAGGGATTTTAATTATCATTGGTAATGACATCTTCACTGGATTCTTCTGGTAGTGGGTCTTGCAGTAGTAGTGTCGCATACCATTTTCATGGATAATAATGCATTGGCTAATATTTTTATCAACAATACATAACTAATTCTCTAAAGCCAGTGTGCACAATGTAACTTTGCCTTGTCTGGTCTCTGGCCTAAAATTAATAATCCTTGTATCCATGAGGTGGTAATGTGCACTCTCAATAGATACTCAATTAGTAAATAATGTTTTGTAAACTCGTGAAGGAAGTAAAAGCTCATAAGAAATCAAATATCTCTAATTTAAAAGACAAAGTTTTCATTTTGGCAGTTTTTTAAATAGTTATGTCATATCTAATTTTTGTTTGTCATTTTGTTACTCTAGTTTACATGAAATACTCATGAATGCTATTGTGTGTGTGTGTGAAAAGTTTGTTACAAACTGTTCTCGCCTAATGTTACCGCAGGGTCAGCCAGAGTAACCTAGAAATAAGAGTTAATTTTTGCAAAAACTGAATATTGTAAATGGTTATGTGTACTTAAAAGGAATATATATAGTATCAAATTTGCTGGAAGAATATACTGAATTAAGTATTGTGTGCATAGAATAGGAAATATTGCATGTCCGTTAAATACAGGTGTTCACTAACAGTCATAGGTTAGGGAATATCTGTGTTTAGGATAGTCATATGTCTACAAATCCGAGTACAGTACTTGTAAACACGTGACAAATCGATGAGAAACTTGTCTCTGGTTACAGCCATTACCTTGTGTCATAGTCAAATGTAATATATGCGCAACAACTTTTATTTAAAGTCTTACCTAATGCTCTTTAAACTAACAGGAAGTTTATATACCTTTTTGTTATTTTTACCCATTTTTTTTTTTATTTTTTTTTTATTCTTTATCTTGGGACTGTGCATGATACTTGTAAATGCTCTCGTTGTAAATTTTGTTTCAGTGTAAATACATAATTATTTTGATACGTGTCTTGAGCAGTTTCACAAAGTGAACAGCTGTTATGATGTAATTTAAATATACATAAACTTTGGAAAACTTTTTTGTTTTAACTGCCCTGTTATGCTACTTCTAAAGATAAGATTATGGTTACTGGGTTATGCACTGTCATAGTTTGACTAAACCACCATCATATTATTAAGACTCGACCAAAGCTTAGTTCTCTTATAAGTTGAGAAAAGAAGATACAATATAGCAGAGTGTAAGTTGAAATGCTGGATAAAAACTTTCTGGTGGAGGGTGGCAGGTTAACAGCATACAATTTGAGCTCACTGTAGGCAGTAGTAATTCCTTTGAATTGTGTATTTCTTTCTGCCATTTTGCTCTTTGTACGTTCCCTTTGACCTTATACTGTAGATAGTAGGTTGGTCTAAGCATCGCCCACCTATTGAAATATTACTCCGAGAAAGTTATTGGGTCCTTTATCAGGGTAGATACCTACATTGGATCCCTTTCTAGTTATATCATGTATTTCCCTTGCTTACACACACCGATTGGTGTGGCCTATTTAAATTCTAATCTCGTAAAGAACAGCACTTATACACTGTAATTGTAAAGTGGGTACCTTCCAATTGGTAAGGAGAGAAGAGATTAGTTATTGTAAGCATCTCTTTTAGATAGACAGTCCAAAAAATCAAACCATTGTACGCTGGGCACACTATTCTATCTTTCGTTATTATCTTGCTGTGCTATTTTAACTGGTGGAGCCCATGGGTTTATAGCATCCTGCTTTGTCAACTAGGTTTTTAGTTTAGCTAGTAATAAGAATATCACTGTACTTCCTCGACTCAATCCAGCAACAATCTCGTTCACCTAGAGTCGATAACTTACAGTTGGAATAGAACGAAAGTGATAGTATTAAAAACAATAGGATTAAGCCACAAGGAGGTGCTAGAAAGAAACTTGTACAAACTCGAGGATTATACAAAAAAAGAAAAACCTCATAAAAAACTAATATTACAAGGTAAAAGTTGCAATAGGTAAGGATTGAAGATTGTGGAGCTTGATACAGTATATACAACCTTGTTTAAGGATTCCACAATTCTTGGGTGTTAATGTACATGTACTCCGTAATTCATGTTCATTTGCTTCACAAACTTGGTTGTCTAACCTCTGGATTTTGAACTGTAATGCATTATGCTGTGACGACTCGTATGGCCTTGATTTCGTATTAAAAACATCAAAATAAACATTCGGTACAATAACTTCTAATCAAAATTAACCACCCAATGCCTTTTAAGTACAGTCACAGGTAATAGGTTGGCCAGGGCACCAGCCACCCATTGAGATACTACTGCTAGAGAGTTATGGGGTCCTTTGGCTGGCCAGACATTACTACCTTGGATTCTCTCTCGTTACGGTTCATTTTCCCTTTGCCTACACATACTCTGAATAGTCGGGCCTTTTCTTTACACATTCTCCTCTTTCCTCATACACCTGACAACGCTGAGATTACCAAACAATTCCTCTTCACCTAAGGGATTACTGCACTATCGTTGTTCGGTGGCCACTTTATTCTGGGTAACGGTAGAGGAGACTTTAGCAATGGTAAGCAGCTTTTCTAGAAGAAGGACACTCCAAAATCAAACCATTGTTCTCTAGTCTTGGGTAGTGCCATAGCCTCTGTACCATGGTCTTCCCCTGTCTTGGGTATGAGTTCTCTTGCTGGAGGGTATACTTGAGCACACTATTTTATCTTTTTTATCTTCTTGTTTTGTTAAAGTTTTTATAGTTTGTATAGGAGATATTTGCTGTAATATTACTGTTCTTAAAATATTTTATTTTCCCTTGTTTCCTTTCCTCACTAGGCTATTTTTTCTGTTGGAGCCCCTGGGCTTATAACATCCTGCTTTTCCAACTATAGTCAATTCTTTTTAGTGAGGCAGATGTGCACCGACTCGCAGGGGTGCCCTTTTAGCTCGGAAAATTTTTCCTGATAGCTGATTGGTTGGACAAGATAATTCTAACCAATCAGATAATAGGAAACTTTTCCGAGCTAAAAGGGCACCGCCGAGAGTCTATGCAAACGCGCCTCATAAAAAAAATATTGAGTACAGGGTTGTAGCTTAGCAAACAACAACAACAACAACAATAATAATAATAATAATAATAATAAAAATATTGAGTACAGGGTTGTAGCTTAGCAAACAACAACAACAACAACAACAACAACAACAATAATAATAATAATAATAATAATAATAATAATAATAATTGGCCTACTAATATTGTCCGCAAATTCCAAAGAAAAGAAACTACCCTGTACATTATCAATTATGTTACTGTTAATTATTGATTTTCCTGGTCACAATACTTAGGTGGCACTTATGGATTACATATGCCACCCATATAATTCGTACTATTAGTTGTGTAATCACGTTTCCGTGGCGAGATTATGAACTATTATTTCTTAAGTGACAAAATTACCGAAAATTCATTATTTGATATTTTTCTATTGTCGCTTTAACGTCCATGTTCAGTTTTACTGAATACCAAACTATAATATCCTTGTTGAGTTTTTCCCATTTTCCCTCCTTGGATCTGACGACTCGAGGATCGAGAGTGGTACAATTATGTGAACTTGAGTTGCATTTGTTGTAATATTTTGGGTGGTTAAGACTCGCTAAGCTCATACGTAGTTCAATTCAAAATGCATCTTGGTTCGGTCGTTAAATTGAAACGGAGATGTAAACGGAGGGAGAGCCTTTGCATATCAGCGAGCATAAAACATGGACGCCAAGTTACCAACTAAACCAAACTCCTCCCTAACCTAACCTACAAGCCATGTCCTTACCTACAGTACTTACCTAACGGGGTGTTGGCGAACCCCCTTACACTGCTGTATTCTTAAGTCAGCCGTCATCATACATACACCCGACGGATGGCAAGCAAGTGGTAAGTGTTAGAATTTAATATTTTTTTTGCAAATATATAGGCTAACTATCCCACAATTCCTCCATGATTTAAACCCCCAAGGAGAAGGTAGCGCCGTCTACTTACATTATACTAATCAGGGTCACCCAACTATTGTGTATGTTTCTCATAATTTAGTTGTTAGTGGTTACATACAGGTTACATATTTATATTAGTTAGGCGTGTGTAAACTCAACACTTTAATTTCCAATAAACCTAGGATAGGCCTAGTTATATATTTGCAGGAGACTAGCCTCAAGTGACCTATTTAAATCTCCATTGTCACTGAATATTTAGTGTAATCATCAATTTTACTCCATCCTACAAACTAATAAACACTAAATTCTTTCAATCTATTGCTTGGCGTTAAGCCTAAGGTCTTTTTTTTATTGCTTATATATGAAAGATGTTTTAATATTGTAAATTTTCTTGAAATGTTTAATTTTGATTATTAATTACGTCTCATATAGTCTATTTATTTCCTAATTTCCTTTCCTGACTAGGCTATTTTTCCTTGTTGGAGCCCTTGGCTTTATACCATCCTGCTTTTTCAACGAGGGTTGTAGCTTAGCTAGTATGGCCTAATAATAATAATAATAATAATAATAATAATAATAATAATAATAATAATAATCATGTGTATAGTCATTCGGAAAATGTCTTAATCCGAGGTCAAACCGTAAACTTTAAAGTTTCATTTCTTTTTGAGTCTTTGCAACCAAAGATTGCATGTTCCATCGGTGTATATATATATATATATATATATATATATATATATATATATATATATATATATATATATATATATTACAAAATAAAGTTAACAAGACTAGGGCTGATCCCACTAAGCCTTGGAGGAAATGCCGTGCAAGTTATATTCGAATTTTATTATTATTATTATTATTATTATTATTATTATTATTATTATTATTATTATTATTATTGGAGACCAGGCCGAAGTTATTATTTTTTCATATTTCTTACAATCGATGTACTTTCTTCAAAATATAATGAATTTGCCCTTGAGTCATACCTCACATGTCCACCAAGTTACGTTACAATTGGTTCAGTAGTTTTTGCGTAATGTTGTTCACTAACAAAATGTAAACTAACAAAATATTTGCCATTTACTTAACATTGCAATTATTTTCAAATTACTGCTGTGTACTTGTACTTTAATGTACTCTGTCCAAAATGTTACACATTCATCATGGGTCATACCTCCTAACACGACTATACCAAGTTTGGTAAAGATTGGTGCTTTGTGAACACTGCAACTGAAAGTTTTGAAATTCGAGAAATTCATCCCATTCCCGCGTAATGCCATTTAAGAACTAATTTATTTTAAAGTAAAATATAAAGACATAATCTATAAGAGGTTTCCGGGAGTTTTCGGTAAAAGTTATAACCACTACATGACCTACAAAGTTTGTCTGTCGTATACATTCGGAAGTATACTGTACATTCTGTCGTATAAATTACATTCGATAAAATTAAAGAAATTTTGTGTAAATTTGATAATCATGCTAATTAAAATTAAAAGTAACTTTAGATGCAGAGTTTAGCCTCCAAATGTTTTTTCATGGTTGGCGGCTTGATGAGTTTTGAAATTTATTTCTAAATTGAATTGCTGGCAAAAGGAAATTATTTTTCATTCATATAAAAACACAGGAGGTATATATATGTTACGTTTTTTTTAAGAATTTTAGATTTTCATCATACTCGTTTTGTATATTTTATGCTTCATAACTCTGACGCTGGTTACCTAATTTGTAAATTATCTGCCTTTTATTTACCTGCTCAATATCTCTCTGTGGTACTTCTGTTTCATCTTATTCACTTGATGTTTCTGGTACACTTGTTTCACGACCTGATTATTCCCCTTGCATTTCACTATAATATTTCAAGTATGGGAACGCTTAAGAAGGATAGATTAAAAGAGAAAATGTGTTTTCTATTTTTATTCTAGTTTTATAGTGCAGTACTTGAATGTCTTGTCTCGCTAGTTCTGACATGAATGAGAAAGTTTAGTTCTTCATAGTTGTCTTGTACGATCCAGCATACAAATGGCACATTAATAACAATTTATGGGAAAACAGACATGAATGAAATTGTATTAGTTATAGGTATAGGCCTATATTGAGTTAAGGGATTTGGGATGAAAAATGATTGGAATTCTTCTATCCTTATTGCCTCAGTGCTTGTGGCAGAGACTGGAGAAGAATTGCAGAAAAGTGTAAAAATGGTCTGCGACTGTTTCTAGCCGTTAAGAATGAGAGTAAAATGGAAACTTGAATTAGCAGAAGGTAGGATGCTGAGGTGGAGTATTAGGAACTCCCGTCGTGAAATATTGACCACTGATGAAATGGGAGGAAGAGTTAAAAGTTATTGCTATGATAAGAGAATTTGTGTCGATATGTTGTGTTTGTGCATGTCGTAAGGTTGGTGAGGAAACAGGATTGCATAGAACTTTAGTGTAAAGTCTTTAAAGAATTAAACTACTAGATAGCATGATAAAAGGGAAGATAGAAACATAAGAAGGCGGCAATACAACCAGTTCTTTAGTTTGGGGATAGTAGAGACAATGATCATTCAAAATCTTTCAAGATTTTTTATTTTATTTAAAGTAATTTTGAGTTGTGTAAACAATCTCGATGGTAGAACCAGTGAGAGGTCTAGAAATTACCACACACAGGCCGGGCCGGAGTCTCTTGTGGGCCACCGTACCCTTTCCTTGGGGTCCTAGACCAACTTATGAGATCGCCATTAAATTGACCATTGCAAGAAGAGGCAAGGCGAGAAACCATCCTCAAAGTCTGCGGCGAGGCCGGGTTCAATAAGGGACGAACCGACATCTGGAAAAGGGTCATCCATCCCTCGAGACCCTCACCCCTGTCCATACCGTCGTCGGTATTCTGTCGCTGTCCAGAATAAGCTTCGCCACCTCCGCGTACGACTAGACCACGTCCCTGCATTCCGAAAATGGAATCAAATGTTATGTATAAGTCTATGTGACTTCCAAAGGTCTCTCTCTCTCTCTCTCTCTCTCTCTCTCTCTCTCTCTCTCTCTCTCTCTCTCTCTCTCTCTCTCTCTCTCTCTCTCTCTCTCTCCAGATAATTTCCAATTTTAGTTTTAATCTTTATTGTATGAAGATGGTTATCTTGAGAAAAAATAACAGTTGTGTTGTTCAATTGATTTTCTACTTTGAAAAAGGTTATCTAGACTGCTTTGACTCATTCCTTGCTTTCTTATGAAAAGTATATTAAATATCAGAATCAAAATACACGTTATTCCTAACATGTAAGGTATGTACTTTTGAAATGATTTGGATCTCTGTCCCCTTACCTCTGGAGATGAACCTGCCTGCAAGAGGACACCATCCATGTAAATGCTCCAGGAACCAGTCCAGGAGTTCCATGAGTGGACCATGAAGTGCCATTCGCCTGTTCTGATAAGGGGAGATATCACGTTGCTGACCAAAATCTCGTTGATGTAAAGGAACCATCTCTGTGGTTGACCTCTTTGCAGGTTGATCCTGATGGTGCTGTTGGTCGGACCTCTCACTGGAAGAGAAATGACTGGATTTATACGCGTGCGTGTTGCACAATTATATTTCTGAGTGTGTGAGTTTTTCTATGCAGTCCCTGCTGTTGCTATTCTTTTTTTTTTAATTATTATTTAAAAGACCATATCTGTTTCTTGTCGCAAGTGCATAGGAAATCTCTCATTTCAAGCAGATAATAACAAATTTATACTGATAAAGTCCTTCTGAGGATCCGGTGAAGCACCTTTGCGTCATCCGTTCATAAAGCTACAGGTGCTGTATAGAAAATTTATTCAGCTTTCTAATACAATTTTCAGTTTCTTTCTATCGTTATTCCTTAGTTATTTACGTTACGAAACGTCAACTGAACTAACGACATAATGACGTCATTGCTAAACTTTGACACATGACGTCATTACTCCATGGCCAAAAGTCTTGAACCCGACAGTGATTTTGTCACGACTGGGAAATCCAGATAAGAAATACATAAATTATCTCCCTTTAAGTAACTTAGATTTTCCCTTGAAAATTTAATTACTTTCTTATAATTTCCGGTCATTGTTTATAATAATATCAGTTTTGTTGGTTACTATGAAAATATAACTTTTGTGACTGTTATATCTTCTTTTATCATATATGGCGCTCTTATCTTGAATAAGTTTTATAATCTAATCAGTTGTGTTTTTTATGTTGAGAATGAGTATGCGAATGTTTTGAATAACAATGATATTCATAATATCAATTTATTACCATTACTGCCAATTTTATTATTATTTTGTTAGAATTATTACAATGATTATTTTACTATATTTATTACAATTATAACAATTGTTATGATTTTAATCATTCTAATAATAATGTCTTGGCCATGCCTCATCAAGTAAGCTACAATTCTCATTTCAACTTTTTGTTTTCTCACGTTTTAAACGTCGATTTGATTTTTCCCGCTTCGACACTTTATGCCAGCTGAGATCACGTGTTTTGATATCGTTTACATTTAATGATTCTTTTAAAATAGAATGGAAAAATTGACTTCACTTACCCGTATAATCAAATGTGGTGGAAATCCTTTCTGCATTGTATAAATTAAACCAATACTGTAAAGTGAAACTTTGCAGGTCAGGAATTGGTGTGGCATAATAGACATACTGGACATAGTTCGACTGATTCATCATTACCTAAAAGAGAAAGAATTATAAGCTTGATGTTTCGAAGGTGATTTGAAATGTCCTGATAGATATGAACAAAAAACAAAGATAATGATAGTAATTAAATGATGCATGAGAAAGTATTTTGATATTCGATGCATTAAAAGGTACAATTTTCTTATCAGTAATTCAAATCTAGTTACATTGATTTACCAAGAGAAGAAAAAGTTTCTAACAGGTTTCAAAATACCAAATGCTATCATGGTTACCAATATATGGGGTTTGATAAAAGGGTAAAAAATTAAAACTGTTTTCTAAACCTACCTTAGACAAAGGTAGAACAGCTGGACATGGTTCGGTCACTTGGCGACGATTTTTATACCCTGTCGTGGGAGTGTAGGCTGCACAGCTGGCTCCAAGGAGGGCCAGCACCAAGAGGGAATAAGATCGACTGTTCATTGTTCCTTCTGTCAAAGATACATAACATGTTATAACAAGATTTAAAACACACTTTTATATCTATTACAGTACACACATTCCTCTTTTGTAAAGGAATGGGACATCATGGGAACTACACAGTCCTTTGGCTGTATAGAATCTAGGTTCTAAGTCCCCACAATCTAGGTATAACAAGACTGTACCCGCCCCATGCTTCATTTTTAGGCTTACAAATTTGTGAGTGGAACACGGAAGGCTATGACCAATCAGTGGACCTGGTAGACACAAGTCTGTGTCTCACCAATTCTACCTAATTGATTTTGATTTGATTTAAAAGAAGATTATGCCGCGTTATGGAGTGCTCGGAGTCAGGGAGGTCACTCAGGACAGACGTGCAACTGTGGGAAACCCTGCTGTTGAACTATGAAGTTAAAGTGGAGAGGATGGGCGGCCAGGTGGAAGAAATGAAGAGGGAGCGGAGTTAAGGTAAGTGACCTTATTCAACTCGGCAAGAAAAGGCTAATAGGGTACGGCACCTGGTTTTAAACGGATTCCCCCACTTATGCCATATCACCACAGATCATTGACTAGCCTTCATTCCCCATCCCCACTCTACCTCCCTACCCTCTGTCACTGTTTATCTTCCTCTCTCTGCTACTATATAAATTCGTGTATTTCCGAAATTGTATCTGTAATTATTCTGACTTTTGTTCCACACCACCATTGGGGTAAAATTCAAGGCGTGTTTTCTCATTCCCAAACGAATCATATGAGGGGCGCCACTGCCTTGCTTATATGCCAAACGTTCACTGCACACTCTTGTGATGGACTGTTTCCCTGCTTCCAGCTCACAATATGGCCACCTCATAGTCAAGCCAAGGTAGTTTAAGGTAGTTATCTGCAATGTGAACAGGGGATGGAAAGCAGGTCGATGATGTATGGAGACATGGCATAGTGGAGAAATCCGTTTCAAACCAAGTTCCCTCCCCTATCGGTTATTTTGCGCTGCATTGAGTACAAAAACTGGGTGCGGAAGGGATGCTGCAAAGACGTTTTACAGCTTACAGGGGACTCAGCCCGATTACATTTTACAAAGATGGGCAACGAGCTTGCCTCATCACTATGTTAATACATGTGATATATGTATATAGATAAATATATAGATAGAAAGATAGATACATACATATATACATAATTTACATAAATACATACATAAATGTGTACATACATACATATACAGTATATATTTATATATATACTCTCTCTCTCTCTCTCTCTCTCTCTCTCTCTCTCTCTCTCTCTCTCTCTCTCTCTCTCTCTCTCTCTCTCTGTATATATATATATATATATATATATATATATATATATATATATATATATATATATATATATACACATCTATGAGTGAGTGCATGTGCATATATAAAGTACATAAACGTTATAATATATATATATATATATATATATATATATATATATGTATATATATATATATATACATATATGATAAATTTTGCACATTTAGACGTGTTTTTCATATTCAAATAAGCCATATATATTTTTGATACATTGATGTCTGGATTCTAAAAACCTTCTCATAGATACTATACATAGTGGTTTGTCATACTCTGCAGATTTTTCCATTAGTTGGTTCTCTACTTGGATATGGTCAGTTGAATATCAACTTCTAAAGCTTGCCTACTATATTGGTTGATTAAAGTCTAGTTGCCTTATTCAGTCTATTAAGATCTTTGTAAATAGTTTGTATATTACGAGAGTAAACATATTGGAGGGTAGTTTTTCAGGTTTTTTATGTCTACCTTTTTATGAATTAGTATAATGATGAAATTTTTCCAAGCTGTAGGTATAGAGCTTTCTTGCAGACATTTTGTGTAATATTACACTAGTATAGCCTACTGTACGTGTATATATATATATATATATATATATATATATATATATATATATATATATATATATATATATATATATATAGGCCTATGTATATGCAATTTAATATTTTAACTTTTTAATCTGGTAAACAGGATACACCCATCTGCTATAATAAATAATTAACTTCGTTTGCATCCTAATATTTGTAACTCTTCATCTTGTACGCAGTCATTATCTAACAATTTAATGGTGTACACAGCAAAGACTTTGAAATGAGCAAAGCTCTGTAAACAGTGAAAAAAAAAAATATTGAGACAAAAAATAAGATACGACAATCACTTACCTATTTTGTCACTTAAGCGTAAATTGAACATCCAACCCTAGGAGTTAGTCCGAGTTACTGAAAATCTTATACGGCGGGACCTTCTTATATATCATTGTTAGGCCACGCCCATTTGAAAATTACAAAGGAATGATCAAGTTGGGCGTAAAACACAGATCTTTAGGAGAACTTTTCCAATTCTTGACTATTCCAGAGATAATTGATTTTGACATAGAATAACCGGAAATATCATAGAAGGGATTTTATCATTACGTACGTTGCACTTCCTGGCCGCTGACAGCTCACTCACACGCACACACACACACACACACACACACACACACACACATATATATATATATATATATATATATATATATACATACATATATATATATATATATATATATATATGTGTGTATATATATTATATATATGTATATATATTATGTATATATGTATATGCATATATATATATGTATATATATATGTATATATGTATATATATGTATACATATTATGTATATGTATATTTGTATATATATGTATATATATACATATATATATATATATATATATATATATATATATATATATATATATATATTTATATTTATATGTATGTATATATATGTATATGTGTGTATATATATGTATATATGTGTATGTGTATATATATATATATATATATATATATATATATATATATGCATATATATGTATTCATATGTATATATACATATATTTGTATATATATGTATACATGTATATATTTAATATATGTATGTACATATATGTATATATAAGTATATATGTATATATGTATATATATAT
The DNA here is from genome assembly GCF_036898095.1 of Palaemon carinicauda. Taxonomy (NCBI): domain Eukaryota; kingdom Metazoa; phylum Arthropoda; class Malacostraca; order Decapoda; family Palaemonidae; genus Palaemon; species Palaemon carinicauda. The sequence continues at coordinate 56,807,396 of NC_090762.1, read as the reverse complement.
GTATATATAAATATATATTTATATGTATATTATATATACATATATATATATATATATATATATATATATATATATATATATATATATATATATATATATATATATATATATATTTATATATGTATATACAGTATATACAGTATATACATATGTATATGTGTATATATATATATATATATATATATATATGTATATATATATATATATATATATATATATATATATATATATATATGTGTGTGTGTGTGTGTGTGTGTGTATGTATATATTACTAGGCTAACACAAGCAAGTTATGTGGTTTAATCTGAATCTTCTGTCCATTAATGAATGAGTACAGTTAGCTAGATAAAAAAAATTGTCATGGGGATAATAACTTCACTCCTCATTCCTTTTACACTTAACTGTTTTATCTTATGGGGAAAAAAATCCACCCTCCATTTAATCTATATTTGACTAGAATTCACCAGCTTTACCTCGCTGAGGTTTTAAAATTTTAATGATCAGGCCTATATTAGATAATGTGCTTTGTGTGAATATCAATTTTTCACACCAGTTTCATTATAATACTCTTTTATTCGGGGCTGTTTTAGTTTAACTTCTTGACAGGATTGAATCAAAGGTAACTGCTCTCTCTCTCTTTCTCTCTCTCTCTCTCTCTCTCTCTCTCTCTCTCTCTCTCTCTCTCTCTCTCTCTCTCTCTCTCGTCCCATTACAAACTGTCATTTGATCTCTGTTATTCGAACATTTTATTTTCTTTCTGAATTATAATACATTTTTTTTTTACTATTGACGTATATGAATGCGAATGTATTGATATGTGCTTGCAATACACTTTGGAGAAAGCGTTCTTAGATCTGTGATTGGTAGGCTACGCTTGTGTAGTTGAATTTCATTTTTTTTTTCATCTGTAAGTGTATTTTTGGAGTTCATAACCTTCAGACCTTCCAAACGCAGATTTATGTATAAAATGGATCAACTTTGATATTTTCTTACTTCTTCCCATTTTCATTAAGTAAACGTGGGTCTCTGTGTCATTCTGCTTAAGGCCATATCAGCCTATGCTTAAAAGAATGTTAAGACTTTAGGGCACATTACTACTTGGAAATCTGATCCCTTCGAATGATCCTGGAAAAACCCGTATACACACATGCTTATTTCCATGTGTACGAAACACAAAATTACGCACTTATACGTACGTTGGGAACATTGACGAAAACATAACATGATGTTGCGCAACATATTGACACAGTTATATATTTACAGGAACCTATTTACGGGAAACCCGAAGTGATTCATTTCTAGCAAATAACAAAAATGACTAGACAAACTTGATTGGTAATAAATAGTATTCTTGTAATGACATTAGGCTGGTAAAATCCAGAACCCGTAATCGGAAATCTCCGGACTGAACGTTGCACAGGTGTTACGGAAAGGATGCGCTAATCAGATTCAAATCCGGTTACACCAGTGTGAGTGTATCTTTAAGTGGTTTTGCTTATTTTCAGGTAATTTTGTGCTCTTCATTGATTAAAGTAGTTATTTATACATTATTAGTTGAAGCATTAATAAAGAAATCTTAAGGGGATTTTTCTTAAATGCCGAGAAAAGTGAACTGTTATTTGAAATTAGTACTATTTTGACAATTTAACAAGGTCTAGACCATAATACTCTCTCTAAGAGTCCTAGACCTAGACCTTGATTACTCAAGCGTTGGAATACCCAAGGTCAACTCACTATATAGCCATAATCTGCCCTGACAATACTCGCCATTTACTTGGAGTACATTTACAGTATATAAACTCTTGTAGAGTTTTCTAGATATTTCATTTTAAAGGGCACATTAAACGTTCTTTTGTATTTGAATAGAGATATGATATTTATTCTTTAATAGTTGCAGTTTTAGTCATAAATTCATATATTATTATAAAAGCGAAATGTCTTAAGAACCCGACAGATTCATGTTACGTTTTGACACGAAAAATTCCCATTAACGTACTTTGGGTCTCACCTTGAAACATTGCGCATGGAAACATACTCTATGACAGGGGGGGCCAACCTTTTATTTACCATGCACCAATTTTTTTCACTTCTAATTCAGATGCGCCACACAAACTTTAACCCCCCTTTCAATCCCTTAAGTATGGTGACTTGGACATATTTGGCAGTTATACATATAATCATTTGACGTACATACATACATACGTATAATATATATATATATATATATATATATATATATATATATATATATATATATATATATATATATATATATATATATATGATAAATTTTGCACATTTTTACGTGTTTTTCATATTCAAATAAGCCATATATATTTAGATATATTAATGTCTGGATTCTCTTAACGACCTCGGGATCAGAGCCCCAGGCGAAATCTCACAAAGACAAGAGCTTGGCTCCGGCCGGGAATCGAACCCTGGTCGGCAAGCTTATATAGACAGTGACTAAAGCCCCCCTGACACTTAGGCGCATTTTTGCCACGCACTGGCACGCATTGATGCGCGCCAGTGCGTGCCACTTTTTGGCACGCACTGGTGTTTTTCGCGCACTGTTCACGACCAGTTCACTCCAGTTCGCGCATCGTTCACGCGACGTTCACGCGACGTTCACGCGATGGCACGAATTGGCACGCGTAGTTCGCGCATCGTTCACGACACGTTCACGCGAGTTCACTCATCATTCCGCATCGTTTCCGCATTGGTCACGCCAGTTCACGCCAGTTCACGAATTGGCCACTCCATATAAAAACGGGGCTTCTCCAACCCGAGGACATTCTTGGATTGGGTTCGGAAGAGACAACAATGCTTTCTGTCAGAGACACCATTGCATTGAGGAGAAGAAAACGTATCTTTTTCGTTTGTATTTTTTGTTGCCCTTTATTTTAGTTTCAATAAAAAAGCATTTGATTTACATATAAATAGCAGACATGAAATATGTACAAGTATTAAGAAAGCATTTTATTTTAACATTAAAAGCAGCAAACATGAAAAGTTTTTAGGCTGTTGATTTTAAGGTAATAGAGAAAAAAGTGTGTTGAAATAAGAAATCATTTTATTTTTACATTAAAACTGCAAACAGAAAAAATTTGTTTTGCCCTTCATTTTAAGGTAATAAAGAAGAATAAGTATGTTGATGAAATAAAACATCATTTTATTTTTACATTCAAACAGCAAACTTAAAAATTTCTTGGGTTTATTTTTCAGTTCATTTTTATTCAAAACAAAAGTTTTGGGTCTTGATTGGTAATAGAGGAAAATAAGTGTGTGCATGAAATAAGACATCATTTTATTTTTACATTCAAACAGCAAATATAAAAAATTATTAGGTTTATATTTTTCTTTCCTTTTCATTAATTTTTTCGTTTCCTTTTTGTTTCTCTTCATTATAAAGTTATAGAAATAGTTTGAAATAAGACATCATTTTATTTTTACATTCAAACAGCAAATATAAAAATTTATTAGGTTTATTTTTCTTTCCTTTTCATTAATGTTTTCGTTTCCCTTTTGTTTCTCTTCATTATAAAGTTATAAAAATAGTTTGAAATAAGATATAATTTTTTTTCACATTAAAACAGCAAATATGAAAATTTATTAGGCTTATTTTTCTTTCCTTTTCATTAATTTTTTCGTTTCCTTTTTGTTTCTCTTCATTATAAAGTTATAAAAATAGTTTGAAATAAGATATAATTTTTTTTCACATTAAAACAGCAAATATGAAAATTTATTAGGCTTATTTTTCTTTCCTTTTCATTAATTTTTTCGTTTCCTTTTTGTTTCTCTTCATTATAAAGTTATAAAAATAGTTTGAAATAAGATATAATTTTTTTTCACATTAAAACAGCAAATATGAAAATTTATTAGGCTTATTTTTCTTTCCTTTTCATTAATTTTTTCGTTTCCTTTTTGTTTCTCTTCATTATAAAGTTATAGAAATAGTTTGAATTTTTAAGATATAATTTTGTTTCACATTAAAACAGCAAATATAAAAATTTATTAGGTTTATTTTTCTTTCCTTTTCATTAATTTTTTCGTTTCCTTTTTGTTTCTCTTCATTATAAAGTTATAGAAATAGTTTGAAATAAGATATCATTTTCTTTTCACATTAAAACAGCAAATATAAAAATTTACTAGGTTTATTTTTCTTTCCTTTTCATTAATATTTTCGTTTCCTTTTTGTTTCTCTTCATTATAAAGTTCACGCCACTTCCCGCATCGTTCACTCCAGTTCACTCCAGTTCACGCCAGTTCCCTCACTGTTCACTCCAGTTCACTCCAGTTGGCGCATCGTTCACGGCCATTTAGTGCGTGCCAATGCGTGCCACAAACTTTAAACATTTCAAAGTTTTGGGCCCGCATGGCACGCATTGGTACGCTCTG
>NC_090762.1:56441934-56444998 GCF_036898095.1 Palaemon carinicauda | reverse complement strand
CCCTGGGCTTATAGCATCCTGCTTTTCCAACTAGGGTTGTAGCTTAGTAAGTAATAATAATAATAATAATAATAAAGGTGCATTATTTAATCTGAAAACCTGCCGGTAAGGTCTTCCAGATTTCGTTATTCCAACAACCAAATATTACCCTAAAGATTAGAAAGAGTTAATGTGATGAAAGGTTTCAATTCATTTATTAATTATAAAATTCCAAAATAATTTTAATTTAGCTAAGGCATAAATAACCAAATTACCTCTTAAGTCGTCTGTTATTTTTATCAAGATAACAAGAAGAGGCTCTTTCTGCACTTGTTGGAGAATTGGTAATGTTACTCCTATGGGTAAATGTCTCGTGGAAGCTCTGGCCTACTATTTACCTCCCAGTTTTCATAATGCCCATACTATCTAAAGTTTTGTAATGTCTTTTGGCAATGCGTCTAAATATGGTGCTGAAAGTATTTATTTGTTCCTTAATACTGTTTGCAATATTGAGTCTCTCAAAGGCCTTGGAGCATGTGATGCCCTTCTTACAACTTCCAATGCTGTATAGAAATCCCTCGATTGTGGTCAGGGAGTTCGCATGATTGATCTTCATTTTAATGGTGCTAATCTATTCGCCTTGTTTTCAAGCTTAAACAGATGGTATTAAGTGGGTTTTTTCTTAGCATCACTATCAAGTTTTTCAGCAAAGGGTTACAAAAAATTGTTGTTGATGGGTACGTTAGTGACATTATGTAATATCTGGTGTTCTCTAGTCTATGGCTTGTATGTCTCTCTTTAAATATATTTGTGTACATATTGGTTTGTTGTCGTTATTGTTAAGTTTGTTTTTAAGTATGATGAAACTTTTTTATTGTTTTTAATTCTTATTCTGTCTGGAGATATTGCACAAAATCCGGGACCAGTACGTCTTAGACTTCGCCAGCGTTGTCTAATGTATTGCAATATTCGTATACTGCATGGCAATATTCAAGAATTTACGTTGCCTCCAGACAGTAAGTTACAGTATTATGCTCAGAAACTTTGGTTTCTCAAAAGAGGCACTCACCTGAGCTCTTTATTACAGGTTTTGAGAAACCAATAATTTTGAAACGAGATTCCATTCCTATGACAAGGGGAAGGGCGGTGTATATTAGGACTGAGTAGCCTGCTTCTCGTAAGTCCGGCCATGAATGCGGATGTCATGAGATTCATGTCATAAAAGCTTGAAACAGGCATAAAAACTTTTATTTGTGTTCGATCTATCGGAATCCAGACTTGGATTGTTCTATTTTCAATTGTTTTCATACCAGTATGGCTAAGGTGCAGGAAGATGATAGAAAGGCTGCTTTTGTTTTTGTTGGTGATTTTAATGTTCATCATAGGAAGTGATTAAATTCTTTTTCTTCTGATTGCTATGTTTAAGAACTTTGGGCTTTGCCTCTGAATCATACGTGAAACTACTTAAAGGTCTGGTAACTGCTTGGACCTCGTATACACCGACTACCTTGGCGTTATAACAAGTAAGGCTGTTCTTAGGTTTGGGACATCTGATCATGCCTTTATTTCATTAGTAGTGAAGATTGAGCAGCCTGTCCTGGATGTGTGTTACTCATGTTCTCAAGCAGACTTGAATGGCATTTTCAGTGATCTTTTGTATTTAAATTGATGACAATTGTATGGAAGTGTTAACCCTGTTGTTTTCTTAAATGAGAATTTGATCAACGTAAGTGATAAGCGTATCCCTTCTAGTGTACTAGAATACCGAGAGAAAAACAAACTCTGGTTTAATGATGACTGTGGAGAGGCTTATTTGGAGATAATGGAGTCGTCATATTTGGAAGGGTAACAGATCAGATTTGACTTGGAATAACTATACTCTGCTTAGAGCTTTTGCGCAGAGAGTTGATACTTCAACTGTAAAGGAATACAATTTAACCATAAAAAGAAACCTTTTCTTGTACACCCAGCAACAAACGGGTGTCGCCTGGCCAGACCTGACTTGGAGAGATCATGCCCCTCTTGACCTGAAAGGTGGCCGACGTTAAACAACCGAGATATCGTTAGGATGGTTCGCATGTGAGGAGGAGGGAAATTGCCCATATCACTCAAAGAAATGCGATGAAGAGAGAGAACTTTTTTTATTCTTTTAAGAAATGTAATCTAATATTATTTCGAAACTAATTCATCAAAAGATTTTATAACTTTTTATTGGAATTTCCCTATCCTATTTCTATATAATATTTTCTTAAATAATATTGGAACTGACTATTCATATCAATATTCATAACAAGGAAATATCCCTCGTTTGCATTTTCTTGTGCATTTCCTCTCTCTCTCTCTCTCTCTCTCTCTCTCTCTCTCTCTCTCTCTCTCTCTCTCTCTCTCTCTCTCTCCTCCACATAATTACACACGGTAGCATACGTATTAAATGTAGGGGCTAATAATGTATCGTTTCAAATAGCACCTATTGGGTCACCAATCATTAATAAGTGGCCTTTGTTCAAAATTTCGAAGGTAATAAGGTTTTAAAGGTTTAGTTGCTGATTTCAGTGTTTTCCTTTGATTTCGATCATGAGCCACGAAGCTCGGTGTAGATGGGGTCAGCTTTTGTCACGGGGCTACTTGGCTCCGGCCCTCTTAGAGAAAATAGTATTATTTGCTATATCAATGATATTAGTTTAAGGTTGGAGATTTAAAATGAATCATCAGTTAACATAATCTATATTGTTTCAGAAGTGATTGGTTAAAATGAAATATGTGAAATGACATGCAATGAAAGTTCATTGGTGCATTATTATAGTGATGATGTGGTTATATAAGATGTAAGGTATAAAATATTAAACAAACAACTCAATTTTTACTCAAATTATCTGGTTCGTCGTCAATAACCTTAGATGTCAGGATGACAAAAAACTAATCAATCAATCAAATTATCTGGGCAAGTCTCTTACTTCCAAGCGAACCCCTTCCCTCGTGACGATTGCTCTATGCTCAAAGTTCCGAGTCTAGTGCAAAAGAAAAATTTCCTTAGCATTGAGTATTCCTATTATTATGATTTTATTTGTCGTTTCATGTCCTGATG
>NC_090762.1:56249434-56439434 GCF_036898095.1 Palaemon carinicauda | reverse complement strand
CCCTATTTGTGTCTGATCTATCGGAGTCCAGACATGGATGGCTATACAGCATATGAAAGGTCTGGGACTCACTGACGGGTGTTGGGTAGCAGGAGCCTGCATGGTGAGGAGGAGGTATGCTGACTGTTTAGTTCACCACTCACCTGGGTAAAGCGGGGTCATTTCATTCATAAGAAATACCCAAAGTAATGCTGTATTTAATTGTACCACCTCTTTGGCCCACATTTTGAGGTTCCTTACCTCTAGCATCAAGGGTTTTTTGACCTTTTATTTTGAGGTGCCTTACTTCTAGCATTTGAGGTTCTTTGAACTCTATTTTGAGGTGCCTTATCTCTAGCATTAGGGGCTTTTTTACCTCTATTTTAGGTGCATTAACTTTAGCTTTATGACCTCTATATTTTAGGAGCCTTATCTCTGGCATTAGGGGCTTTTTTACCTCTATTTTAGGTGCTTTAACTTTAGCTTTATGACCTCTATATTTTTAGGTGCCTTATCTTTAGCATTAGGGACTTTTTTACCTCTATTTTGAGGTGCCTTATCTCTAGCATTTGGGGCTTTTTTACCTCTATTTAGGTACCTTATCTCTAGCACTAGAGGCTTTTCGACCTCTATTTTGAAGTGTCTTATCTCTAGCGTTAGGGGCTTTTTCACCTTTATTTTAGGTGCCTTAACGTAAGCTTTATGGGTTTTATGACCTCTATTTCGAGGTGCCTTATCTCTAGCATTAGGGACTTTTTGACCTAATATTTTGAGGTGCCTTATCTCTAGTTTTAGGGGCTTTTTACCTCTTATTTTGAAGGGCCTTATCTCTACCATTAGGGCCTTTTTAACCTCTGATTTTGAGGTGCCTTATCTCTAGCATTAGGGGAGTTTTGCTTCTATGTTGAGGTGTCTTATCTCTAGCATTAGGAGCTTTTTTACCTCTATTTTTAGGTGCCTTAACTTTAGATTTAGGGGTTTTATGACCTCTATTTTTAGGTGCCTAACCTCTAGCATAGAAGGGATTTTTGACCTCTGATTTTGAGGGGCCTTATCTCTAGCATTAGGGGGTTTTTTACCTCTAGTTTGAGGTGCCCTAACTTTAGCTTGATGGGCTTTATGTCATCTATTTAGGCGGCTTCTCTCTAGCATTGGGGGCTTTTTGACCTAGATTTTGAGGTGCTTTACTTTTAGCATTAGAGGCTTTTTTACCTCTATTTTAGGGGCCTTATTTATAGCATTAGTGGCTTCTTGACCTCGATTTTGAGGGGCATTACTTCTAGTATTAGAGGCTCTTTGACCTTTATTTTCAGGTGCTTTATTTATAGCATTAGGGGTTTTTTACCTCTATTATTAGGAGCCTTATTTATAGCATTAGGGGCTTTTTGACCTAGATGTTGAGGTGCTTTACTTCTAGCATAAGAGGCTCTTTGACCTCTATTTTTAGGTGCCTTATTTATAGCATTAGGTGGTTCTTGACCTCAATTTTGAGGTTCATTACTTTTAGCATTAGAGGCGCTTTGACCTCTATTTTTGGTGCCTTATTTATATCATTAGGGGCTTCTTGACCTCGATTTAAGGTGCATTACTTCTAGTATTAGGAGCTCTTTAACCTTTCTTTTTAGGTGCCTTATTTATAGCATTAGGGGCTTTTGGACCTTGGTTTTGAGGTTCATTACTTGTAGCATTAGAGGCTCTTTGACCTCTGGTTTTAGGTGCCTTATTTATAGCATTAGGGGCTTTTTTACCTCGATTTTGAGGTGCTTTATTTCTAACATTAGAGGCTCTTTGACCTCTATTTTTAGGTGCCTTATTTCTCGCATTAGCAGCTGTTTTACCTCTATTTTTATCTGCCTTATTTCTAGCATTAAGGGTTTTTTACCTCTATTTTGAGGTACCTTATTTCTTGCATTAGAGGCTTTTTTTTACCTCTATTTAAAGGTGATTTACCTCTAGCATTAAAGGCTATTTTACGTGTTCGTTTAAAGGCTCTTCGTTTCTGTTCTCTTCTGTCTGTTCTAGATTTCAAGATCTTTATTTTTTCGGTTTCCTTTGATATTTCATCTTCCACTTTCCTTAGTTCGTCAATTTCCTTCGAGATTTCATCGTATTCTTTCTAAGTTCGTCAGTTTCCTTCTAGATTTCAAGAGAGATTTCAGTGCCGTGTGTCTTCAGTTCGTCAGATTCCTCTAAGAAATCGATGGCATCCATGTCTTTGTCCATCGGGGTGATGGGTAGTGACAGGAATGAAATAAATTTTCTCCGCATACGTCATCACGCTAAAGTAAACGACGAGCACCACAATATATTTACCAATATGACCTGGATATGTCTTTTCTTCATTGTCTAATTTTGGGACTATCCTGTTGAAGAACCACACGTCGCTCACCGTTTAGTTGAACCATTCTGTCTCCGTCCTTATTTCCTTATTTCCTTATTTCCAATAGTCTCCAATTATAGGACATCGTTGCAAAAGCCCAAGCAAAGGATCATTCAAGGCGCGTACATTATGTTCTCCAAAGCTCGACAACTTCTGCAGCAACCACCAAAACCAGCTGTAGATGAAGGTGTTCCGAAGAGCCTCCTGTCGATCCTGTAGTTGTAATACGCAATTCTCACAGTCACCTCCATGTTCCAACAATAGCCGTTAACAATGTTCACTGCGTTGCATGCTTAGTTCGAAAAAAAAATATCAGGTCTTCAGAAGTCATTTGAAGCTTGGGGCGGAGCCGTTCAGAACTGCTCCGGGAAGATTCTGTTCTGGAGTCATTCAGAACTCAATGCTAAGTCTACGGCGATGTCTTCTGAAGCCTTTTGAAGATCCCGGAAAATTTTCTAAAGGTGCCGTTCAGGGAGCTCCAGGAAGAATCTGTTCTAGAGTCATTCAGAACTCCATGCTAAGTCTACATCTGTTTTTTCTGAAGGCATTTGGAAATCCGGGAAAATTTTCTTCCGAAGCCTTTCAGAAATTCTGTTCTAGAGTCATTCAGAACTCCATGCTAAGTCTATGGCCATTTCTTCTGAACCCATTCGGAGATCCGTGAAGATTTTCTTCCGAAGCCGTTTAGGACTCGCGTAAAAAACTCTTCTTTCGTTTCAATAAATCCTAGTAACTCATAATAATAATAATAATAATAATAATAATAATAATAATAAACTACATGTTTTGATTTATGGATTTGAGTCTGAAAGTTCTGAAGTCGTTCAACGCTCGGATTTGCAATTTGAAGGAAAAATTAAGAGACTGAATAGGAAGATGAAAATATAAATACTTTAATTTATTAATTTTGTTATTAAGTAACGCCTGCAGCGCACTCGTTGATCGAACTCGGGCGAAGGGTAATTGAAGTTTTCAGCAAACCTTATTGAAATAACCGAAGGCTTTGACTTATTTTTCAGGTTTGGTATTTATAACGACCCATTTCCGGTACGAATCGATATCAGAGCCGTTCGAAACAAAATACGTCTCGAAAAAAAAAACGTATTTCACGAGTACTTTTCTGAAGAATTCATTTTAGATAATCAATAATGATGTAATATTCACATGATTTTTCCAATGGAATTATTACTTAATAAATATTTTTCTAAGGCGATGTGTATATGTTATGTTTCTACCAATGGTTTATATATTCACACACACGCACACACATAATATATATATATATATATATATATATATATATATATATATATATATAATATATATATATATATATATATATATATATATATTCATATATGTATACATATATAGATATATATATGTATATATATATATATATATATATATATATAAATATATATATATATATATATACATATATATATATATATATATATATATATATATATATATATATATATATATATATGTATGTATTTGTGTGTGTGTACATTTGTGTGTGTCATCAGCTGTGACTGGTCCACTATAGAACAAAGACCTCAGACATGCCACTTTATAAGTTCGTCTTCTCTTCGTGCTTCTTTTATGATCTCTAGGGAGACATTCTACAATTCTTAATGTCCATCTATTGTCTGACATTCTCATTATATGTCCTGCCCATGTCCATTCCTTTTTCTTACATGTTTGAATATCTTCTACTTTAGTTTGCTCTCGTATCCATGTTCCTCTATTTATGTCTCTTTTTGTTATTATTATCATCATTCTTTCCATAGCTCTTTTAAGTTATATTCAGCTTATGTTGTAAGGTCTTTAGTAAGGCTCCAAGTTTCTGATGCTTAAGTTAATACTGTTAGGACCATCTGATTAAATACTTTCCTTTTTAGAAAAAAGGGAATATATATATATATATATATATATATATATATATATATATATATATATATATATATATATATATATATATATATATATATGTAAATATCACTCACGGAAGGCATTTAATACCGAATTCTATCTTGGAAATATATATCCACTTGGAATTCATTTTATGGTAACAGCTTCTGGCCGGGTGGGGATTCGAACTACCACCTGTACGGCTTGAAACTATGCTGGCAGGGACCCTACCGACTAAGCTATCGAGCTTAGTCGGTAGGGTCCCTGCCAGCATAGTTTCAAGCCGTACAGGTGGTAGTTCGAATCCCTGCCAGCATTGTTTCAAGCCGTACAGGTGGTAGTTCGAATCCCCACCCGGCCAGAAGCTGTTACCATAAAATGAATTCCAAGTGGATATATATTCCCAAGATAGAATTCGGTATTAAATGCCTTCCGTGGGTGATATTTACATTAATTAAAATCACGTGTGCTTGTGATATATGTTCATATATATATATATATATATATATATTATATATATATATATATATATATATATATATATATATATATATATATATATATGGATGAAAATCAACACAATATCGTGTTCAAATAGAATTAAATTTCTACCTCATACTTGGGATCGACCCCTAGCCCCTTCAAATGAAAGGCCAGGTCGCTCTGCTGGCATGGTTGGAAGGGACCTGGCCTTTCATTTGAAGGGGCTAGGGTTCGATCCCAAGTATGGGGTAGAAATGTATTTATTTATTTATTTATACATACATACATACATACATATATAATGAATAGACATCGGCGTCCAAAATTGAAGACATCTTCTCCTGGGACAGATCGTCCTGCAGATAGTTTTCAGGATAACAGCAGAAATACATTTACTTTTCTCCATTTATTGTTTGGTATCGACGTGTGTTTCGGATCACTTCGCGACCTTCCTTTAGGACTACTTTGAATTTAGGAACTACACTTTAATATAAATGTTATGGTGGTAAAAATTTAATGAAATTTTCACCATCATAACCTATATCAATTATATTAGTTTAAGGTTGGAGATTTAAAATGCGTCATCAGTTAACATTATCTATATTGTTTCAGAAGTGATTGGTGACAATAAAATATGTGAAATGACATGCAATGAAAGTTCATTGGTGCATTATTATAGTGATGATGTGGAATATAGGATGTAGGGTATAAAATATTAAACTATCAACACGTTGTTTACTCAAATTATCTGGTTCGGCGTTAATAACCTTAGATGTCAGGATGACAAAAAACTCCTAATCAATCAATCAATCAAATTATCTTGTCAAGTCGCTCACTTCCAAGCGAACCCCCTTCCCTGGTGATGATTGCTCAATGCTCAAAGGTCCGAGTCTAGCTGGCTTCACCCTTCCCAAGGCAAAAGGAAATGTTTCCTTAGCATTGAGTATTCGTATTATTACGATTTTATTTGTCGTTTCATGTCCTGATGTCCAACACCTTAAAAGTGTTCCCCCGGTAAGCTCTTCAAGAAATCCATTACTCTCGATATTTGTTTAATCAGTCTTTCGCATATTTACTTCGTTATCTATAGTTTTGATATAATTTTAAACACCTGGAAAGCAAACTGTATGAAATATTGTCATCTTAGTATTTTGTTTTTCATTTACTAAAAAACTTCCATCGGAAGGATCTTATCATAACTGTGAGACCTTTAAACCTCAAACATTGTGGATGGGGATAGAAGGATATAACTAGGTGGGGGTTAAAGGTGATGGTGGAGAGGTGGCAATTGGGTGATCTTAACGAGGTTTGCTTATTAACATTTATGAAGTGATGATGATGATGGTAATACCCCTATTGATAACATTTAATATCAATGATTCCAACTCGCAATGAAAACGGGCATATATCGTTCTAACATTGTGTTTAGGTGGTCATTGAACATCTTTGGAACATGGGATCTTCACCCGAAAGAAATACAAATCCAACACCAACGTGCAAAGTAGTTAGCGGTCTTGTGTGATCCTTGGGAATATCCAAATAATATAAAATATTGGATACAGGTAATATATATATATATATATATATATATATATATATATATATATATATATATATATACATATGTGTGTGTGTGTGTAGATATAGATACATATATATATACAGAGAGAGAGAGAGAGAGAGAGAGAGAGAGAGAGAGAGAGAGAGAGAGAGAGAGAGAGAGAGAGAGAGAGAGAGAGAGAGAGAGTGCGTGTAACAAGCATTTTGGGTGTCTCAAAGACTTTTTTATTCCATTCGCAGATACTCCATTTGCTCTTTGGCAGAGCGATTTAGTTTAAGCATTTGGAGAGTTCTTATGATCTTATCTAACTTATTCTAGAACTCGAGAGAGAGAGAGAGAGAGAGAGAGAGAGAGAGAGAGAGAGAGAGAGAGAGAGAGAGAGAGAGAGAGAGAGAGAGAGCAGCTGCTAGAATAATTCAAACAAAGGATATATGATTCCCACGTATATTAATTAGAATAGTCAGTTCCCACAATATTTAAGGATTTTCCATATAAAAATGTAATAAGGAATGCAAATATATCGGTGTGATTATATTTTTCGATAACTTTCCTCGAAAACGATTGCATTTCTTAAAAGAATAGGATAAGACCTCTCTATCTCTTTCATATATATATATATATATATATATATATATATATATATATATATATATATATATATATATATATATATCTCATCAATCCTCGCACTTCTTTGACTGATATCAGTAATTACCCTCCTCACATTCGAACCATCCTAACGATGTCTTGGTTGTCTAAACGTCAGGCCACCTTTCAACCTTTCAGAGCAAGAAGGACATGATGTATCCAAGTCGGGGCTGGCGAGGCGACACCGGCTTTGTTGCAGGGTGTACTACCCAAAAACAGAAGTGGTGAGCTACCCTTAAATATGCACTCTTTGGTGTAGATTTGTCAGTTCCTCCTTTACTTAAATTAGAAGTCTCTGTCACTCACTGTTCGAAGTAATGGACAACCATTTTGGATAATGTGTTTGACAGTAATTAGAGTGATAAGAAACTCTTTATCTTCCTCATTACTGTTTATTACTGTTTTCCTGAGGCTAAACTAACTAGTTTAGCTTTTCGGTCCCATGAAATTCAAACTCTCTTGATGGACCTTGATGCTCATGGAGGTGTAGACCCAATAGGTATTTTCCCTTTATTTTATTAAGGCCGCTGATTCTTTAGCTCCTAAGTTGCCTGTTATTTTCTGCAAGTTAGCAAGAAGGGGCTGCTTTTTTGCACTTGGAGTATTGATAATGTTACTCCATTAGATAAATCTATTTGTGGTAGCTGTAGCCCTGCTGATGACCGCACAATTTCCATAACTCCCATATAGTCTAAAGTATTTAAACGTCTTTTTGCAAAACGTCTAACTAGGAATGCTAAAGGTAATATCTGTTCCGTTGTTTGCAATTTGGCTTTTGCAAAGTCCTTGGAGCACGTGATGCCCTTCTTAAAGTCTCCAATGTTGTAAAAAAATTCTCTTCATTGAAGTTGATCCCTAACAAAACTCAAAGTATTGAAATGTATCTGTAACTATTCAATTTTAGAGAATATAAGTTTTAGAATGTTTTGTCTGATGAAAATTAAAGTGAATTTTTGAAATATAAATTCATTCTAAACAGATGAAAGTTGCGTGAATTCCCGTATTGAGGAAAGTTGCGTGAATTCCCGTATTGAGGAAAGTTGCGTGAATTCCCGTATTGAGGAAAGTTGCGTGAATTCCCGTATTGATGAAAGTTGCGTGAATTCCCGTTTTGATGAAAGTTGCGTTAATTCCCGTATTTAGAAGAGTTATAGTGCGACGATGATTTAAACGCTCTATATCATTAATACATGAAGATAAGCTCAGTGAAGGACAATCCTGCAGCATAAATCAGTTCTAGGTGTGATTCCTAATGGCTTATTGACAGTCTTTTAAGATTGTTTGTGGTCAGTTTGTCCTGAGAAAATTGTATAATTTTTTTTCATTCTACCTTGTTTCGAGTACTGTTCTGTCTTGTCTTCAAATTGTGAATCTCATCTTAATTTGTTAGACAAAAACTTGCGGTCTATTAAATTCCGTATTCCTGAACTGGATATTAATCTCTGGCACCGTCGTTCAGTTAGTTCTTTGTACGTGTTCCTTGAGATTTTCGATAATTCTGGCCATTCTTTGCATTCAACTTGATATACTGTTAATTTTAATACTCTTGCCTTCTCTATCGTGTGAAGCTCAACACCATACAGTATTCTATAAGTTTTATTCCAGTTGTGATCAGATTATGGAAGGATCTTCCTAATCTGGTGGTTGAATTTGTGAAACTTATGAAGTTCAAACTTGTTCCAAATGCTTATCTGTTAAATAGGTTGACATAAGTTTCTGTTCTTTATTTGTATTTGACAGATATATTTTAACGCTGTTACTAATCTTAGAATATTTTATATGTTTATGTATTATTGATCATATATAGTTTGTTTATTATTTCTGTGTTCCCTTTCCTCATTGCTTTCTCTGTTGGAGCCCTTTGTCTTGTGGCATCTTGGTTTTCCAATTCGGGTTGTAGCTTATATAATAATAATAATAATAATAATAATAATAATAATAATAATAATAATAATAATAATAATAATAATAATAATAATAATAATAATAATACTGGGAGTCAGATAACCTAGCACTGACAAATTTCAAGGGCTACAATCAGTGAAAGATATAGAGCGTACATACCTGAAGGTTTCGTGCCTGAAAACTGCAGGGCACAAATGGATTAAAATCTAGAATGTCACACGATTAGTATGTTATTACCTTCGCCAAGAAGGTTATGATTTCACCTCTTTTTATCGCCGGCCTAACTCAAAAAGTTACAGATGAATTTTGAGGAAAATTTCAGGATATGTCAGAAATGGTCTTGGAAATTATTAGATTTTAACGGCGATCCGGATCACCATACGGATCCATGATTTTTAAAGGATTCTGCATAATTGCGAGATTGGACACATTTGGTTATTTTTGCTTATTACCAAAAAAAAATATTAAAGATAAATGTTTATGAAAATTTCAGGATATGTCAGATATGGTCTTAGAAGTGATTAAATTTTAGCAGTGATCCGGATAACCATATGGATCCAGGATTTTTAAAGGATTCTTCACTATTGCAAGGTTGGATCAATTGGAATATTTTTGCGTATTACTAAAAAAAAATACGGATAAAAATAATGAAAAATGGCCAGAATTGGCAAACTTAGAAGTGATTAGATTCTTGCTGTGATCCGGATCACCACTTTGATCCAGGAATTTTTTTTTTGAGGATTCATCACTATTGCGAGGTTGAACCAATTTGGATATTTTTCCTCAAACAAATAATTAGGGAACTAGTGAAGGTCGAGATATTAGGATAGAGGGAACTTAGCTGCCTTTGCGGAGGTCTGCGCTCTCTCTGAGCGCTTTTGTACTTGTCAAAAAATGCGTTCATTTCCTGCCTTCGGGGGTCTTATGCGAGTAGTTCGAAGACGACACACACACATGTGTGTGTGTGTATATATATATATATATATATATATATATATATATATATATATATATATATATATATATATATATATATATATATATAATATTTCTTGGATAATGTATGAATGTGGCTTAAAGGATCATCGAATTATTATACTTCCCCATCATTAAAAAGTTAATTAGGACTGCAAAGAACAAAATTAAAGAGTCGATTGACAGAGATTATTTAATTGTATTCGACTAAGCCATGTTTTGATTTTGTTTGACTTCACTAACAAAATTAACTCTTATGTAACATATTCGCAATAATTTGAATTCAGTATTGATAGATTTTATACTTTGTTGTCATACTAGTATTTTATAGCAAAAGATCAATGAGAATGCGTATGGTGATTGAACGAGATTGGACTCATGTAGCCTAAATTATTGAATTAATATTTGACTTGTAGGCCTATTCATAAGTCTTTAGTGCATTTTTTATGAGCCGTAGGAGTAGGTAATGAATTTTTGCGATGATGATAAACTTTTGATTATTTATAGATGACGGTAGCATTACAAATTATCCGGGGAAAAAAATAGTGGCCCAGGGTAAAAAGTTAAGTTTTAATAACATGAAACTGCACAAACGGTTCTCATTCGTTTGTCGTTCCTGTAAATGAAATACGCAGGACTTTAAATCCAAAACTTAAGTTTGTGCGTATGTTCGTATGGTGTTTCGAAACGATGCAGAAGACTTTTTATTTTATTTAAGACCTGGCCGCTAAGATAAGGTGTTTTTATTTTTTTCAATACAGGTAGGCAGTCATTAGAGGGTTGAAGTTATGGAATGTTTGTTGAGGGTGCTCGCACAATATGATCATTATAAATATTTAATGCGGCTTAGGATTGGATGGAGGTGAAAGGATAGTAATACTTTACCAATAATAAGTGTATTATACATAGATAGTAGTGTAATAGCTATAATTTTAATGATTAAAGTTACAAGATATATATATATATATATATATATATATATATATATAGAGAGAGAGAGAGAGAGAGAGAGAGAGAGAGAGAGAGAGAGAGAGAGAGAGAGAGAGAATCTGATAATGCATAACATTCAACTATACATGTATGTGATGGTACGCCATTAAACATGACAACGTGATCCCAACCTATTCAATCCAATCTTCAGTTTATTGTTGTCTTGTTCCCTCTTGTAGTATGTTAAGGGTCGTAACACCAAAGCATGACGACAACTTTGTTGACAATGGTGAAGCAATCTAGACATGATATAAAATGGCAATAGTAGGCAGTAAGCAAGGTGTAAGCAGGAGCCCTTGGCAATGCCTGTATCTAAAAACGTATACCTTCCCTATCTTGATCACCTCTCTGATTTCCATCTAAGATTTTTATTTTTTGTCTTCTTTTTCTTAAGACTTACCTATTAATTAAATAATAAACACAAGTGAGGCTATAAATGAGTTTATTCATACATAATAACTATTTGGTATTTTTAGACTCCACCAAAAAGCAGTGTAATTCACTACAACTTATATTTTATTTGATAACTGTACAGAAATGGGGACTTGGCAGATGTAAACGTCACGGGGATGATAGTCGACACTCGTCATTCTGCACCTAGTTGTCAAGTCTTAATTTCCGTTCTCACCTTGCCCACAAAATTGAGATGACATTTCTCGATATAAAGTAAGACAATAGACGTTTGAATCCATTTTTCTTAATTAGGTCGGTGTCTCAAACTCTGGTGGTTTCGGTTTCACATTAATCAGAAGCCTAGTTCATTAGTTATATTAAAAAAGGAGGGTGTTATGGGCCTTGAAATAGATAGTAGATTATCTGAAACAATGAAATTGGGAAACTCGCTTTCTAGATTTTATTGTGTGCTCTGTTGCTCCAAGGATAGAAAACAGAAAACATACTTAGCTCATAGGTAGTGGTGCTTTATCCCTAGATTTGAGAATTTATTCCTACATTTGGGAATTTCTCCTTAGATTTGGGGTTTTTGGATGACTGGTGACGATATTCTGTACATATTTCTATGAAGAAGAAACAGAGATGAGTAAACCTTTATATTGTTGCAATTAGTTTACATACAATTACATGAAGTACATGAGTAATTTCCATATTAGTAAAGCCTACATGATTAGATGAAAATATTTTTTTCTGGAAATGGGAATTTTTGGTGGGTTTGGGGATTTTTTATCACAAGTTTTAGGGATTTTTAGACTAACTCACCTGGCAATACTGCTCATGGGAATCTGAAATTTGGGATGCTCACTCATTAAGTAATCAGTTACCAGTATTATTAGGTAAGTTGAGTAGAAGTTGATAATTGTTACCTGTGATATGATTTATATTTATCCTTGGGTTACAATTTTATGGCCCAAGCTAGTTAATGTTTAATTTTATCCTTTAATTAGTAACGTTACTTGTTTACACGTATTTTCTAGCTTGCTTTTCCACCTAAGGTAGGCCATTGTCTACGCATTCTTGAAGGTCCGCCATATTTGTAATTATTTATTTTACTCTGACCTTTTTGTGTAGCTTTTTATCGACCTTGTTATTAGGTATTTATCCTATTTATTCATGGATGCTCATGCAGTAGTGTTATATTAATATGACTATCAAGTTTCCTTTTTTTTCATCACCCTTGGTAAGCTACTTTACGTATAGCCCAAGCCTGCCACAAAATGGAAGTGGCCATGGAAATTGCAGTGCTAAAAAAAACCTTGCCTATAATCAAATCTAGGTTAATGGACAGTAATTTTTAGGTGGCATGACGTTGGTGAAAGTTTCATTACGAGAACCTTTTCTAACCTTAACCCTAAAGTGTGAGTTTTATTCGGCTAGAAATCCTAACCTAAAAAAGAAAAAAACAAGGATGTTGGGTCCTATCTGCTTGATAGTAGATGTGCCCCTTGATGTCCGGATACCTATTGACGTAGGCCAAAAAGAGCAGTTGTGGTTCGTGCAGGGTCACATCTCCACCTAGGGCAGGGATGTGGATTATCATTGGGTGAAGGGTCTATAGTACATTACATGGTATCCTTTCGGTAGTTTATTTGGATGCGTCAATATCCTAGCTTGCTTTCCTCTTTCTTGTGCCTTTTCCTTAAAATTTCTCTTATATTCTAGCTCGGGAAAATAAAATGTAGTCCTACGGTGTTTTAGCTTGGAACCTTGGGTAATTGTTTACAACACCACACTCTTCAATTACTCCAAAATAATGCAATCCTGCAGTTCTCATCTTCTTGTACAGTAATTAGGTGGTTATTTAAATTCTGGGAAAGAAATAATTAGCAAGATACGTTGAGGAAGGTGGAAGGGGTTATAAAAAGAAATTAGCTCGGTTTCCTCACTAAATAACTTGGAACTGACATGTCAACATCATCAACCAAACAGAATTAGTGATGCCAGCGTACATAAACAGAAGTTCGTGATGCCAGCATACATTTTATATACTGTATATTCAAAATGTACGTAATTAAAAATTGATTAATTACGCAAAAGTGTCCATAAAATATGCAATTGACAAATAGTGACACTTTTGAGTAATCACTCAATTTTTTATTAAGTATACTGTATTTTGAATATACAGTATATCAAATGTACGCTGGCATCACGAAGTCTGTTTGGTTGACGATGTTGACATGTCAGTTCCAAGTTGTTTAGTGAGGAAACCGAGCTATTTTCTTTTAATAACCCCTTCCCCCTTCCTCAACATATCTTGCTAATCATTGCTTTCCCAGAATTTAAATAACCACCTAATTACTGTATAAGAAGATGAGAACTGCAGGATTGCATTATTTTGGAGTAAATGGAGAGTGCGGTGTTGTAAACAATTACCGAACCTTTATCAAAGGATATCAGATATTGATTTGCTAGAAGATTATAAGTCTATAGTGATGTTTTTGGTAGATCAGGTTTAACAGTTTGCTCCTATCAGAATACCCTTAAATTAGTGCATGTAAGCAATGGTTGAAAATGCAAGATGGCGGTTCCTTGAAATCTACTGCAGAAGTTCTAATTAACCAATCCATTACATACTATAATGTCACAGATGAAAGGAATGATGGACTGAAAAATGCAGTCATTCATAGTGAATCTGTAAATCTTTTGCTTAATGATAAATTTCCTTTCACAACCCTTAAAATCCCAAAATAAGCTTGAGTGGTGTTGAGTAATAATTAATCATACTACTGTTTTCCACATAATTTTGTTCATGAGATAAAATGACTGCACCTATGTCAAATTTTTGCCTAACCTAATCTCACTTGGGATGTCACCTTTGCATTTTCAGCGGGGCAGCCTTTGAGAACGCACCTTTGATGGTGTGCTTTAAATGTTATACAGAATCTTTTACAATGTAGGCAGTTGCATTTGTTTAGATTTTATCACACAATAGTCGCATATGATAAAAAAAGTTTTCGTTCCGTTACTGAAATACAAACCACGTAGCCGAAATGACGAGCCATTAGAATTTTAACGAGGGTTTACTACCCCCATCACTAGTTAGCGGGGGAAGGGAGGGGTAGCTTGCTACTACCCCCCTCACACACCTGTGTGATGAGCTCACTTTTACTTTGGCTCGGGCGGTGAGCGGACGTGTCCGCTCTCACCCTCGCTTTTTGACAGCCATTAATGCTTTTTGTCTTTTTACTTTTTCTTATACTTGTAATATATATATAAACATTCTTTATGTTTATGTATATATTTTTGTGTATAGAAATGTAAGTTTTCTTTTCAGTGTTTGTGCTGTGTGGTAGTGTACGACAACGACACCGGTAGTACTAGGCCACCGCGGTTTCTCGCCATGGGGCGCGGCCTCTCCCCCTTGGTCCTTCGGTCATCTCCTTCGGCCATCTCCTTCGGCTTTCCGTAAATTCGTCCGCCGTGGGGAATCGTCATCGCGGGACTTTCTTCATTCATCTTTTATCTTCGTTGTTCCTCCTTTCCTACGGGGAACTTGAATTCTCAGCGAAGGGAATGTGGGAGTTTAGTTTGACTACGTTATTTCTCTACTCGAGGTCGTTCACCCTTTACTGCTACTACGTACTACTAAGGAAACTTCTTTCCCGTCGCGGGCCAAGTTGCTTTTCCGTTTTTATTTGCCTCAATTATTTTTATGAAATCTAATTGTATTTTTAACTTGTCAGCTTCTGGGGAACACTTCCCTTCGGGGTTCAGTGGTTCTTAATATTTGTGAACATTCAAAAATCAGTTACATAGTTATAATTGTTATAATTCTGTTTTTCGTTAAAGTTCTCCGCCCTCCCCCTTCTCCCGTGAATGTCAGTGGGGGAGGAGGGTGCATACTTAATTTTTTATTCTTATGTTTTGCTATTCCCTCGGGGTTACTCTGCGGAGTTCCTCCCGGGGGAATTTCTGTTAAAATAATTATTTAACTTTATTTTCCCAGTTAACTATTCAGTTTTTCTTCGTTTGACTGAAGTGTGCCAACGAAGCAGAGCTGTCCTGTTTATGCCTGGGAAGTCTGCTGTCGCTGCCGTCTCTCTAGGACATCGTCATGGGCGTTATCCCTTCTCTTAGAAGTTCTCCCGTGACAACTGTCAGCTCTTCAGTTCATCTTAGAACGATAAGGAGGTTCAGGGGTAGGTACTTCCCTTTCGAGGGAGGTTCCCTTCCCAGGTGTGAGATCTTCCCCCTGCTGGGGGAACTTCTCATACCTTAATTTTCCTGGTCCTTAGGCAGTTGCTCTTGGTGCTGAGGTACTGCTCTTATAGCAATGCTCAAGGGGCTGAGCGGTTGCAAGGTCGGTCCATGGAACTTCCTGTGACTATGCTCTTGGGGCTGAGCGGTCTCTTCTGTAACTATGCTCAAGGGGCTGAGCAGCTGCAGGTTCAGTCTTTACCTCTCTCGTTCGAGAGGGAGGCCGCTCATAAGGGCTCCCCTTCGGAGGATTGCCCCTTATAGGTCAGCTTTCTGACCCTACGGCCCTTGGGGCAACATCACCAGTGTCTTCAAGTCTCTTCTACGAAGTGTTCACCTCTCTCGTTCGCGAGAGAGGCCACTCATAGAGACTCCTCTTCGGAGGATTGTTCCTGATTAGACCAGCTTGCTGATCAGTCACTAACACTTCGGTGTTTAGTGACAGGGAGACTTCGGTTTCTCGTTACGCTGACCCTTCTGGGTCTCGTAACACGCAGAACCCTTGGGCTCTCGTAAATTTAGTCACTAACACTTCGGTGTTTAGTGACAAGGAAACTTCGGTTTCCCGTTACGCTGACCCTTTGGGGTCTCGTAACATTAGTTACGCAGAACCCTTGGGCTCTCGTAACTTTAAGTCACTCCTACACTTCGGTGTTTAGTGACGGAAACTTCGGTTTCTCGTTTGCGCTAACCCTTCTGGGTCTCACAACTCAAGCTACCTTAGGCCTTTGGTCTCTCGTGCCCTTAGTCCTCTGATCCTTCGGGGTCTCGTTCTCCTAGACCTGCTGACCTGCCGTCTCCGTTCCTGGCTGCTGACGCGCTGTGGGCGCCCACACCCCCCGTTATCCAACGGACACCGATCCCTTCGGGGCAAAGGGGCTTTTCTCACATTGAGAGTAAGTCCCTTAAGCGCCAGGTATCCCCTGCGCGCCAACGTTCTCCTGTGCGCAAGTGCTCGCCTGCTGGTCCTGCTGTTCCTGAGACTGCTATTCAGAGACACCCTGTTCCAGGCACTGCTCGCCAATGTTCCCTGCGCATTGGCGCTCATCAGTGGAGTTCCTGAGATAGCGCACAGGCGCTCACCAGTGGTTCAGCCTGCAGTGTCTCCAAGTCTCTTCTACGAAAGGCACCTCTCCTGTTCGCGGGAGAGGTCTCTCATAGAGACCACTCCTCGGAGTATCAAGCAGTACTTCCAGTGTGAATCGTCGGCTCTGGACTCTGAAGCAGACCTGCCTGGTCCTCTTCAGGGGATGCCCTCCCTCTTCAGGACACATCCCAGTTCCTGATCGTCCTGTTAGCTGATCCTGCATCCTAGGGCACAAGCGCGCGCGTTTACACATGCGCGCGCTAGTGCCAACGATCTTATGCGCGCAAGCGCCGACGATCTTCTTTCAAGGGCTAGCGCTGACGATCTTCACATGCGCGTAAGCGCCGACGATCGTCCATTTTATTGGCGCGCATGCGACGACGATCTTCTTTCGAGCGCTAGCGCTGACGATCTTCATTCGCGAGTATGCGCCGACGATCATCCGCGCGTGGGCACCGATGGTTTCCCGCGCACTCGCCGACCTTCTAACGCGCGCAACCGCCGACTATCTTCTTAAGCGCTCAAGCGCCGACAGTCTTCTTATGCGCTCAAGCGCCGACAATCTTCTTATGCGCTCAAGCGCCGACAATCTTCTTATGCGCTCAAGCGCCGACAATCTTCTTATGCGCTCAAGCGCCGACAATCTTCTTATGCGCTCAAGCGCCGACAATCTTCTTATGCGCTCAAGCGCCGACAATCTTCTTATGCGCTCAAGCGCCGACGATCTTCTTACGCATGCGAGCGCCGACGATTTTCAAGCGCCTACGATTTTCTTGCGCGCGCAAGCGCCGACGATCTTCTTGCGCGCGCATGCGCCGACGATCTTCTTGCGCGCGCAGGCGCCGACGATCTTCTTGCGCGCGCAGGCGCCGACGATCTTCTTGCGCGCGCAGGCGCCGACGATCTTCTTGCGCGCGCAGGCGCCGACGATCTTCTTGCGCGCGCAGGCGCCGAAGATCTTCTTGCGCGCGCAGGCGCCGACGATCTTCTTGCGCGCGCAGGCGCCGACGATCTTCTTGCGCGCGCAGGCGCCGACGATCTTCTTGCGCGCGCATGCGCCGACGATCTTCTTGCGCGCGCAGGCGCCGACGATCTTCTTGCGCGCGCAGGCGCCGACGATCTTCTTGCGCGCGCAGGCGCCGACGATCTTCTTGCGCGCGCAGGCGCCGACGATCTTCTTGCGCGCGCAGGCGCCGACGATCTTCTTGCGCGCGCAGGCGCCGACGATCTTCTTGCGCGCGCAGGCGCCGACGATCTTCTTGCGCGCGCAGGCGCCGACGATCTTCTTGCGCGCGCAGGCGCCGACGATCTCTTCCGCGCGCTCGCGCGCCCCAATAAACTCGTACGCGCGCGCGCCAACATTCTGGTCCATACGGACTCTTCATTCTGATCCTGCTCGTCAATCTGATTCCTGCGCACCCTATGAAGTCTCGCACGCGCGCGAGTATTTCAACAGTCTCTCGCACGCGCGCGAGTATTTCAACAGTCTCTCGCACGCGCGCGAGTATTTCAACAGTCTCTCGCACGCGCGCGAGTATTTCAACAGTCTCTCGCACGCGCGCGAGTATTTCAACAGTCTCTCGCACGCGCGCGAGTATTTCAACAGTCTCTCGCACGCGCGCGAGTATTTCAACAGTCTCTCGCACGCGCGCGAGTATTTCAACAGTCTCTCGCACGCGCGCGAGTATTTCAACAGTCTCTCGCACGCGCGCGAGTATTTCAACAGTCTCGCGCGCGACCCCCTGATATTTCCCATCGCGCGAGCACCGGCGCTCTCCCTAGTGCAAGCGCCAATACCCTCCCTCGCGCGAGGCTGCCAGACAATGCGCTGTAAGGTCGCCATTGCCACTTTTCTCCCCCCCCCCCCCCCAAGCACAGAACATTGTTCTCACCGGAGGGGGAAGGTTACAGAAAAATCCAGGGACATGCCGTCCTTATCTTTTTACAGGCGACTTCCCCTCCAAAGGGAATGTCTGACAGTGCAACCGTCGGCCGGAAGCCTGGTTTTGGACTCTAATCAGAGCGGTAGCACAGGTTTTCAAGCTGTTCTCTCTGAATGGAGCCTCAAATCCTTGGCTGCAACCACTTCCCCGAGGAGGAAAAGAGGAGTTTGGACGAGGTAACATCTCCGAGGGCGTAGCTGTCCTCTCGTAAGTCTTCGAGACAGGTACTCTCCCCCCTCAGACTTTTCTCCTTCACCTTCGGACGAAGTTTTCCCGCCCTCAGGAGAGTCACGGGAGGTGAGTCGTTCCCCAATCGCACCATTGAGGGAAACCCCACCTCGCGCGATATGTTTTCTCGAATAAAGATAGAGAAGAGCCTGCCTCCCTCGTTGTTGGAGTCCTGCATCCCTCCCGGGAGGGAGTCAAGGACTCCAAAAAAATACCGGGAGTCCTCTAGCTGACACCAAGTCTGTCAGCCGTCAGCCTTGGTTCGGGTCTCTGATCAAAGCGGTCGTCCAGGCTATTAAGCCGGCCCTTGCTGATCTAGGCCTCAAACCAATGGCAGCCTCGTCCCCGCTGAAGAGAAGGAGAGGAGTGAACTTCGTGGTCACTTCTCCTAGGGTCAAACTGGCTCCCAAGAAGTCCGTCAGGAAGGCCCCTTCCCCCCCTCGGACGGTTTCTCCTTCCCCTGTGGACGAAGCCTTTCCGTCCTCAGGAGAGTCCAGCGAGGTGGGACATTCTCCCACGGCACCAATGGGAGGAACCCCACCTCGAGTAGGAGAATCGTCTCGTGTGGGAGCAGCAAGGAGCCCTCAGACTTCTTTACTGGAGTCCTGTATCTCTCCTAGGAGGAAGTCCAAGGACTCGAAGACTGTCCCTAAGTCTTCATCCCGAATTCGACTAGAGCCAACAAGACCCCAAGAGAACGTCCGCGTGTCCCCCCCAAGTAGAGCAGCTGGGGACAGGAGACTTTGCTGCCAGTCTACAAGGAGGAGAGCTGCATGAGTCGAAGCATGCCTTCTGGCAGGTCCTGAGTCTGATGAGGCAAGGATACGGTTCTGGACCAAGTCTACGGCACTCAAAAACCTCCGAAGGCCAGTGCGGCTCTGCCCTGGTCCCAGGGGGTTAAGAGTGCCAGAGACAAGGTTGAGAGCCAGCTCTCCGAACTCGCCTCCTCCAGCCGTTCCCCTGCCAGCAACAAACTCCTCCCACCTCCTCTCGTGCAGCAAAGGAGGTACTTCGAGATCATGGGGGAGTCTTGTTTAGCTCTTCCTCTCCACCATTCTGTGGAAGAGCTCTCCAGGGGAATTTCTCTCGAGAAACTCTCCGCCCGGCAGGTGACATTCTCGGCTACAGAGATCTTGAGCCAGGAGAAGGTCGCAAAGTGTGCCATGCAGGACACTTCGTGGCTGGATGTTTGGCTGGGGTCTCTGGGCATCCTGTTGCGATCCGAGGACTTGTCCAAGGAGAGCACCAGGAAGGCCATGGAGACTTTTCTCCTCGGGCACGCGCACCATCGAGTTTCTGGCTCACCAAGTTTCGAACCTGTGGGCAAGCTCGATCTTGAAGCGTCGTGATGCGGTGACTGAGAGGTTCCATGCGAAGGTCCCAGCCGTGGATGTCTGCAAGCTCAGACACTTCCATCCTTGGAAAGAGCCTGTTTGAGCCCAAGGATGTGGAACGGGCAGCTGAGAAGTGGAGGAAGTCGAATCACGATTCTCTCCTCCAAAGGGCTCTTGCATCCAGACCCTACAAGCCTCCAGCACCTCAACAACAACAGCCTCGTCAGTCTAGGACATCGAAACCGGCTCCGGCAGCAAAGGCAAAGGTGTCCAAACAGCAGCCCTTTCCCGTCAAGGACAGGAAGGGGGGGAAGTCCTCCAGGGGAGGCAAGAATCCTAGAGGGAGCGGCCGAGGCCGCAAACGCTAGGATTGGCAATCCCCCTGCGTGTCCACCAGTGGGGGGATGCCTGCAGAGTTGCGCGTTCAGGTGGCAGCAACTCGGGGCCGATTCCTGGACGATCTCTGTGATCAACCAAGGATATCGCGTCCCATTCACGACATCTCTTCCTCCCCTGACAGCGAATCCAGTGTCGTTGAGCTCCTATGCCATGGGATCGGCAAAGGGGCTAGCCCATCGGGCAGAAGTCGAGACCATGCTCAAGAAGGATGCTCTCCAAGAGGTCGTCGACGGCCCTCCAGGCTTCTTCAGTCGACTCTTTCTTGTAAGGAAGGCATCTGGAGGCTGGAGACCCGTCATCGACCTCTCAGCACTGAACAAGTTTGTCAAACAAACTCCGTTCAGCATGGAGACAGCGGACACGGTCAGACTTGCAGTGAGACCGCAAGACTGCATGTGCACACTGGATCTAAAGGACGCGTACTACCAGATCCCAATCCATCCGTCTTCCAGGAAGTATTTGAGATTCATCCTAGACAACAAGATCTACCAGTTCAAGGTGCTGTGTTTCGGTCTCTCCACAGCACCGCAGGTGTTCACCAGAGTGTTCACCCTGATATCTTCGTGGGCACACAGGATCGGCATTCGTCTCCTTTGCTATCTGGACGACTGGCTGATCCTGTCAGACTCGGAGTCGACCCTTCTTCGACACCGAGACAAGCTTCTGGGACTTTGCCAAGATCTAGGGATCATGGTAAATCTCGAGAAGTCTTCTCTTCTTCCATCTCAACGACTGGTATATCTAGGCATGATATTGGACACCAATCTCCACAAAGCCTTTCCATCAGACGACAGGATAGCAAGGCTGAGGAGGGTCGCAGAACCTTTCCTCAGACGGGAAGAGCTTCCAGCCCAATCTTGGTTACGTCTTCTAGGTCACCTGTCCTCTCTGGCCCGTCTATTTCCAAACGGCCGCCTCAGGATGAGATCCCTGCAGTGGCGGCTCAAGTCCCGGTGGAATCAGGGCCACGATTCCCCAGACTTTCTGGTCCCCATAGGGCCTGCGGAACGGACAGACCTGCAGTGGTGGTTGACCGACGGAAACCTTCGAAAGGGAGTGGATCTTCTCGTCCTCCCCCCAGATTTGATGCTGTTCTCGGACGTGTCAAAAGAAGGGTGGGGAGCCCACGTTCTGAACCACAGGATCTCAGGCCTGTGGTCAGAATCAGAAAAGTACCTCCACATCAATCTGCTAGAGATGAAGGCCGTATATCTGGCCCTTCAACAGTTCCAACAGACCCTGGCGGGTCACTCTGTGGTGGTGATGAGCGACAACACCACAGTAGTGGCTTATATCAACAAGCAGGGAGGTACCTTTTCACAACAGCTATCCCATCTTGCAGTAGAGATTCTGAGATGGGCCGAAGTCCACTCGATACCACTATCAGCTCGCTTCATTCCAGGCAAAAGGAATGTGCTCGCCGACAGTCTGAGCAGAGCTTCGCAGATAGTGAGTACCGAGTGGTCTTTGGATCCTCTAGTAGCTAACAAAGTCCTGACTTTGTGGGGTTCCCCGACAGTGGACTTGTTCGCGACAGCCTTGAATTTCAAGCTGCCGCTGTACTGCTCCCCAGTCCCGGACCCCAAGGCACTCTGGCAAGATGCCTTCCAACAACGGTGGGACAACATCGACGTCTACGCCTTCCCACCGTTCTGTCTGATGAGAAGGGTGCTCAACAAGACCAGATTATCGGCCAACCTGTCGATGACCTTGATAGCTCCGCTATGGCATCATGCAGAGTGGTTCCCAGACCTTCTGCAGCTCCTGACGGAACTACCGAGAGAACTCCCTCTACGACACGAGCTACTCAAGCAACCACACTGCAACATCTTCCACAAAGCCGTAGCTTCGCTTCGGCTTCACGCCTGGAGACTATCCAGCACCTCCTCACAGAGAGAGGCTTTTTGCAACAAGTTGCGGAGAGGATGTCTCGTCACCTGCGAAAGTCATCTGCAGGGGTCTACCAGGCCAAGTGGAGAGTCTTCTGTGGTTGGTGTCGTGGGAGGGGTATCTCTCCCCTCGATGCCACTATTCCAGCAATAGCGGAGTTTCTTGTATATTTGCGGGAGGAAATGCGCCTTTCGGTCTCGGCGGTGAAAGGCTATCGCTCAGCCTTAAGCCTGGCCTTCAGGCTGAAAGGATTGGACATTTCTTCCTCGCTGGAACTTTCCTTGCTCATACGAAGCTACGAACTTACCTGCCCTCAGTCGGAAGTGAGACCACCTCCATGGAACGTGGTTCGGGTTCTCAGGGCTCTTAAGAGACCTCCGTTCGAACCATTACGCCAGGCTTCTGATCGTCACCTGACTTGGAAGACGGTGTTCCTGCTCGCTCTAGCTTCTGCCAAGCGTGTCAGTGAACTCCATGGTCTCTCATACGACGTCGCCCATTCAAGGGGATGGAGGGAGGTAACGTTCAGGTTCGTCCCTGAGTTTGTTGCCAAGACTCAAAACCCTGGGGTTCCGGACCCACGGTTCGACTCCTTCAGGGTTTCGAGTCTTCGTTCTGTAACAGATGACCCAGACCATCTCCTACTATGCCCAGTAAGGAGTCTGAGGCGTTATCTTAAAAGAACAGCTGCAGTTCGTCCTCGCGTGCAAGCCCTGTTTGCGAGCACGGGAAGGACGAAGAGGAGGGTCACCATGAATACCCTTTCAGCCTGGATTCGGAGGGTCATCCATCATTCCCTGAATCCAGACCCTCCTCCGTCACGTCGCCCTAGAGCACACGATGTCAGAGGCATCGCAACGTCCCTGGCATTCAAGAGAAACTGCTCTGTGACGCAGGTGCTACAAGCTGAGATCTGGAAGCGTCAAACGACCTTCACAGCCCACTACCTGCAGGACGTGACCCACAGGAGCCTCGATACGTTCTCTATCGGCCCTGTGGTGGCTGCACAACAGCTGGTCTAACCTCAGGCTCCTTAATGGACAGGTAGCAGAAGGTTGAGGGCATTGTTACCCGGTTTTAGACTGCATGAATGAAAAAGTATGTCTGGCCCTTACTCTTTTCTTCATCCTCCCCTCTCTTGGGGAAAGCAGCATCCAGGGTTCTGCATAGCTGACCTCAAACCACTGCAGGTAAACCATGCTTCCTTGTGCTCCTAGTATTAGTATTATACTGTCGCGTCCCCCATACCCTGACGAGGTGGTATTGGGAACGTCCTAACTTAGATTTCCATCTAAAGGATTTCAGGTCAACTTCCTAGGACGAGTCACTCTTCTTTCCCTCACACACGAGCTTATGTAGGCCGCATGTTCCTTGCGGAGCAAGGAAATTGCGAGGTGCAGGGACTCCTTTTTTTTTTTTTTTTTTTTTTCTCGAGTGCTGCTCACTCGGATTCTGAGTCCCCGGGCAAAGCCAAAGCCAGTAAGGCTGGAACTTTCCACCCTACCTAAGGGTTAAGTCGCCCCATGTAAATAGCGTGGTTTGTATTTCGGTTACGGAACAAATCACAAATTTGGAGATAATTTGTATTTTTTCTAACCATACAAACCTTAGCTATTTACACATATTTGCCCGCCAGCCCTGTCCCCCGTGAAGTCCTACCTCTAAGCGAAGTGAATCAGTTCACCGGTATGTGAGGGGGGAGGGGTAGCTAGCTACCCCTCCCCTACCCCCTCGCTAACTAGCGAGAGGGTAGTTAACCCTCGTTAAAAATCTAATGGCTCGTCATTTCAGCTATGCCGAAAGTAATACCCCTTTCAGCTATGCCGAAAGTAATACCCCTTTCAGCTATGCCGAAAGTAATACCCCATGTAAATAGCTAAGGTTTGTATGGTTAAGAAAAATACAAATTATCTCCGAATTTGTCATATTGTCCATTTTTGTCATATCTGGGGAGTACATCCAGACCCGGATATATACATTAAAGGTCAATGGATACCATGTGTAAGTGAAGCAAAATTTTTAGGTTTGATATTTGATTGTCAGCTTACAGGGGTTTCTCACTTAAAAGCATTAAAGCTAAATGTCTCGAGGCTCTGAATATTTTAAAAGTATTGTCCCATACACCCTGGGGGTGGGGGCAGACCGCAATACTATTTTAAAATTATACAAGGCTTGATTTTTACCAAAATTAGTTATGGATGTGAAATATACTCCTCAGCCACCCCAAGCCAGTTAAAGATATTAGATTCAATACATCATGCTGGTATTAGATTGTCCACAGGAGCGTTTAGAACCTCACCTATCCCAAGTCTCCTTGTTGATGCTGGAGAGTTACCTCTAGACCTTTACAGCATGTCTGCTATTATTCGGTATTGGTGTAGATTGCAAAGACTCCCTAATTCTTAGCTCTTTCAGACTGCAAGCCTTGTAAGGCACTCAACATACTTAGTTACACCCAAAATCTCCTCAACCTTATGGCTTTTGGGTGAAACAATTATTAAACAGTCTTGATATAATTAGAATTAAGGTGCTTCCATTTGAGGTATCAATGCCTCCATGAAAATTACCAGAGGTATCTTTTTGTAAATACTTTATTGGAGTTAAGAAGAATATGACAGACTTAGAATCCAGGTCTCTTTTTATGGAACATGTAGCAAAACATAAGGGATCGACTTTTGTATATGCAGATGGCTCCAAATCTGATGCTGGCGTTGGATTTGGAGTACATAGTAATGGTTTTAATTGTAGAGGTGCACTCCCTCTAACAGCTTCCATATTAACTGCTGAACTGTATGGCATACTAACCGCTATTGAGAAAATAGCGTTGAAAAGGAGGGTAATTTTACAATTTTTAGTGATGCAAGGAGTGTTCTTCAAGCTTTAGAAGTTTTTAATTCTACTAACCCTCTAGTTTTAAAGATTTTAGAATGGCTTTTTATTATTGGACGGAGAGGTATAATGGTTCGATTTTGTTGGGTTTCAGCACATGAGAAGGCAGATTTACTGGCGAAGAATGAGGCATCCGAGTTGCTACCAAGAAGGTATCCCATTCACTGTAATGATTTCCTACCTAACATCAAGAAATTGTTTTGTAATAAATGGCAACAGCACTGGGATAGTCTAGATGGTAATAAAATGAGAGAAGTAGCAAATGTCATATCTCCTTGGAGGTATAACATGATGCCCCGAAAATGGGAGAAGACTCTTTGTCGTCTCCGTATTGGTCACACTCGGTTGACACACGAGTTTCTTCTGAAGGGCCAACCCCAACCGTATTGCGATGACTGTTTAGAACCTTCAACCGTGAGGCTTTTGTTGACCGAATGGCCTAATTATAATAATTTAAGAAATAGACATCTGTATGAGGCTCGAGGTGAGGATGGCAGGTTCATCCTTGCCAAGATTCTTGGACATGGTGTGCCCTACTATGCGAGTGGCATTTTTAGATTTATTTCAGAAGCGGGACTTCTGAAAACTATTTAACTTCTATAATGACATTCAACTTTTATGGTTTTAATTGAATATTCTATAAATTTTTATATAAGATAAATGATATCTGCGTTAATGATCTTAGATGTCAGAATGCCTGAAAACTTTAAATCAATCAATTAATCAATCAAGTAGGCATATCCAGCTTTTTATATATATATATATATATATATATATATATATATATATATATATATATATATATATATATATATATATATTTAAGACAATTTTAATTAAGTTATAAACACTGATGTAACTGCAGTAAAAATATTTATACTATCCTATTGTTTCTGGGCCATAAAAATAACTGACTGAGGGTGAGACTGGTTACCTGCTAAGTTCTCCAATGTACTTGACAACACATAGATATATAAGCTTGAATGTGATGGATTACCTCTGGAACCAATAATGTGTGAATCTTTAGGATTTCCAAATGAGCAGTGGTATATAAAGGATGACTACTTCATGAAATTTACACAACGAAAAGAATATTCCCAATGACATAGTCCTACACTACTTGAAAATGAGGGTATTGCGAGTGAGCCTTTACATAATGCTACAAAGCAAATTTGAAGGCTTGTGATAAATGTGCATGGACAATAACAGTTGCTGATTCTATGAATCATCTGGGTAAACTAAATCAGAGTTCATGCATTGATGTTTATTGCATCATGCAAACTACAACTTGAGCACTTCACAGTCACTGTATCTCTTTTCAAGAGCTTCCAGGGGTCTTTCCATCCCATATTATTTTTTAATCTAACTGCCTATTAGAGATTGACATGATTTGCAAATAAACGACCCTTCATACAGGGGCATTTTAAAAGATCATTTGGTCGAAAGTATTTTTCATTTTGAAGGAATTTAAAGTACATTACCTGTGCTGTTGTGGATTCTCAGATATTAATCGATCAGTTTTCCAAGAGCATTCCAGTTTACTGCAAATCCTCGGTAGATAATTACTCTCGTCACTTTAAAGTTTTATTTTCCATGGTTAAAACAGGTGTTAAGTGTACACCTAGTTTTTAGGGAAACTGCAGCATAATTTTCTCATCGGATACTTTACCAGAAACAGTATAGTTCCAGATGTGAATAAAGGTAGTTATTGGTTCTTGCTGTCAACCATCCAATTGATCAATACCAAAAGAGTGGGATGTCACTCTTACCTGAAGAGCGACTTATAAGTAAAACTAGGGGTTTAAATACTTGAAAAGCATACATTTTAAGTGTAAAAATCTTCAAGACAAAATTCCCAGTTCTACTCAAAATACTAATTAACTTTCTTCCCTACAGGTGATGCTGCTGCTCTGCAATGACAAATTTGAGGTTGCAGGCACCCTTTGGTGAGGCTGGTCTCTGAAGAGGAAGACTAAAATTTGATGCCATGCCCTGTTTAATGATGCTACTATGTTACTCCAGGCAAGTATATCATATGACAAGTAAAATAGAGGGGTTTAGTTTTTTGGGAAAAAAATTTATTCCTTTGCATATATAAACGCATCCTTAATGGTAGTACGATTCCAGTGTAGCTAGCCTGCCCCTTGTCAGTATACTGGGTAGCCACTTTGATTTCAGCTGAAAAGTAGTATGGACATATTCTTTGTATTTAACAAAGCTTGGTTGCTATTTCTTTTTTCCTCTTTTTAGTGTTTCTTTGCAAATGTTATGGAGGCTCTTGGGTTAGGCATGTGGTCCTGGCCTTGTAAGATGGCTCACAATTGCGGCCAGGTTGCATCCCGGCAGGATGTGTACCCCTTTTCTTTCCCCCCTTTTTTTGTAGGGGTATGACTGTTGGAAGTAATCCCCCTGTGATGACTTCTGGGCTTGGCTGCTTGTGCAATGGGTATAGTACAGCAGAAGGAGGAGGAAGAAGTGGTAGGTTTTCCCAAAATCCGAAGTCATTGGGGGTTTAATTTCGCCTTATAGTGCTCAGACTTACGCACCTTCGGCTTCCTCCACTGGGAGAAAACTACAAAAGGTAGGTGACTCCGACCCGCCCCGCATGGCGAGGATCAGCAGAGGTAGACTTATTACCTGGGGTCCAGTGAAGATGAGGTGCATCACCCTTTATCTTGTAGTAATCCCTTTTTTGCTGAAGCTGACTATTCTTCCAGGGACCAGGACCTTCGCACCTTGTGGTTTAGCGTACCTTGGGTATTGAAAGTTTCTCACTGAGAGAAAAGAGCCTCCAGGCCTTAACTACCGCAAAATCTACCTGGTCTTCTGCTGTGGTCCGACCTGTGGAAGGGAGGCCTTAATATAAAGCCCGCTGACATGTCCTAGGTTATCCTTAATTCTTGCCTCTGGAGGGTCATCACCACTAGCAGCAAAACCATGTTGTTATATTAATTGCTGACAAGAGAGGAAGAGACCAAGCTTTCTTTCTTCTCCCAGCCCTATACCTTTGACTTAGTCCTGTATTGCTGAGACTTCTACTACACGTTCCCTGAATATGAATAAAAGCAAGCTGTCCAAGGCTTTACTGACTCTCCAGCCGCTTTCATGTATGTGTGATACAGGTGGGAATCAACCCCTACAAGCTAGTAAATCTCCTGCCGAAGGCACGAGTAAGAATCTTCCTTTGTCAGGCAGCAACACTCCTAGATCGATCCAGTGGAGAAGAAGAGAGCTATTGCCCTACAAAGATGATAGTCATCGAACTATTAGACGTTCATCAAGTGAAACTTATCCCCATGCACAATCGTCAACACACACACAATCTCTCTTACGCACACTACTATACTTAAGTCTCTACTGTACTTATATAAGGACTTCTACACATTCATTTTCTACCAGAAAGTTTATCAGTTTATCGTGTATGATTGATATTAAGCGCATTATTCAGACAAACTTCTAGAGCAATCTCCCAAGTCGAAAGTTTCACATACAGAGTATTCTAAATACTCTACAAGCATACAATTACCCCTTTGCATACAGTCTTCTTTATGCACCCGATCAACTACGGGTACAAAATTGTCACAGCGTAGGATTTTAGCCAAAGAATCCGGAACTAAAGGCGCTAAGTCTCTACACCCATGGTCTTTAGGCAAGAACTTAACGTGTAGAATACCTTCATCCTGAGTCTCCCACTCTCAGCGAATCAGGTGTTAGAGCACAAAATTCCAAACTTTTACGGGATGAACATTCAGGCAATCAATTCATATGGGACCACTCCATAGAGAGAACCCTGCATGGTCACGCTACTCGTGATAAGTAAATCTTTCTCCCCTAGGAAAGTATGAAACCAGACACCATCAGACTGGTCCAAGGGCTTCCTCAAACAGTTTAGAGGCTAGGACCTTTAAGTTCCCTTCTCCCCAGTGGAAGTGTGCCAAATTCAGGACGAATAGAAGAGTCCAAGCTTCAGGGTCCACCAAATCTTTGCAGGGACTCTGTATCCCTGATATGGGGATCTTCCAGGGTGAAACTTGGTCGCAGGTCTTTCGGACTTTTTTTCAGGAACCCTTCTAGGATACCTCCACAACTATGATGGAAGCTAGTCTCATTGCTGTGACTGCTTGTTTTTTGTTCCAAGTTTAGTGTTAGGTCCCGAACGAAAACAGGCTAGACTGCATGAAATCTTTTGAACGAAGTGATACCTCCTAAAGAGGAGTCTTAGAGACACTTTGGACCCATCAGCACCCAATTTTGGACTAGCCCCTGCAAAGAATCTGTAGATGGAATTTTCTTCATCAAGATGTTGCGTCTCATTTGAAAGTTCAACCACCTTGAGGAAGCAACCAGGGCAGCAATAAAAGGGAAGAAGAGGTTCATTTATTGTCGCTTTGATATCCCTTAAGGTTCAAAACCTACATTGAGTTGCCCTGTTTAGAAATTGTTAGATATGTCCTTGCTAGTGTGAACTCTCAGCTCCTTGAACAAGATCTTGCCTCCACCGTTATTATGTCAAAGAAATTCTAGGACCCTGAGGCTGTTGGCCATTCACCATTACTGTACTAAAGACACTGCTGTAATTACTTGAACGTCAGGAACCAAACTGGGTGCAAGCTGAAAGATTTTTTCTGTGTCTGAATCTGCCTCCATGGAAGCTACAGCAATGACAAAACTTTGTACAACTCTTGGTTGGACCACTGCTCCATGGTAGTGGCGTACTTCACTTCATTTCTTAGGACGTCACATCATCCAAGAAAAAGTACTGTAGTTAACTGATCTTGTGCTGTCAAAAATAAAGGCAGTCACTTTCCTCACCCATCAGGCAGTTAACCTGTGAGCCAACGGGTCCTTAAACATACGAATGCATTATTGACAAAATTTGCAAGGTAGATTAGCTAAAGAGAGGGCTTAGCTCCTTGGAATTCCTCATTTAGTTTGGAATTCCTGTTATTCATGGCTCTTCCTAGCCTGTGAAGTGAATGACACAATGGAAAGGTAGAAGAAAACCAGGCAAAACTCCTTACTCCATTGGGCAGTGACATTCAAGAGCACAGCTATAGTTAACCCCCCATTAACACAAGTTCTGTTGACACGATTTCGAAGTTATACGTGTTCAAATTTATTGAAATGTATTCTGTTCACGAAATGTCCGATGTTACGGGAGTTGAATTTCCCACCTAAGAGCAAGAGCGAGAGCAAGAGAGAGTGAGGTTAATAAGAATCTATGTAAGCTTACAAAGACATTTTATAGTTTTTTAATGTAGTACCAAAGTAGTAATCTAATTTTACGAATGTACATTCATACTTGTAAATGTAAATGTTTACAATTTAGCATGTGTACAGTACATCCCAGCTCTTTATTTGTGAATGTGGTTTGCTCTTAGTATAAAATAGAAAGATTTTTTAAGGTTGTATAACAAATTAAGTTATAAAAATTATATTGCGATAGAAGATAAACTTAATTGTTACATTTACCAACATTGATATTCAATGTCTTTGTTTACATCGCGTATGTAGAAGGCTGTAGATTGTCAGCTGATTCGTCTGTTCATGTTGTTCGATACGCATTTTAATAAGAAATTGGTTAAGAGTTTGTTGAACAGTTTTCTTTTTTTCAAGGTTTACGTGATAGGGAGCAAAATCTTATCAATAATACAGTACTCTGTTAACTATATGCCAGTATAATCGTAATTTCATTCCGCCATGTTTTGAATTTGTTTTCCTGCTTGTTCCTCAGCTGCTGACTTACCTTAATTTCCTTGGAAAAAACTTGTCTATTAAATTCTTTAGTTCTGATTTGGATATTAATCTCTGGTACAGTTAACCATTCAGTAAATTCTTGGTACGTTTTGCGAAAGATTTTTCATAATTCTGACCATCCTTTGCATTCAGATCTTCCCAGAGTGCACCATCCTGTATGTAGTACTAGGTATGTACTGTAGTTTATTCTAATAGGTTTGTCTTTGCTATCATTAGGCTCAGTATTAAACTATATTCTATTAATTGTATTCCAGCTTTGGTCAGATTGTTTTATGGCCTTTGTTTATGAACAGAGAGAAGATATATGTATCAGCTCAAGTGCCTATGTTTAGGTCTTATGATGGCTTGTCAGGTATTCCCCAGAATAATGGTTTCCATCTCATAATGGCCAAGATTTCTTGCCATCGGAGTTCTGCTGCACCTAGACAACCGAATAATTTAGAAAACCTGGACAGCTGAATAATTTTGAACACATCTTTGGAAAGGATTTTAGTTTAACAACCTGTGGTACTCTGTGGTTATTGAATATTTTTGGAGTCTTTGTCAAAATGAAGAAGTCTCTTTCGATTCCAACTCATAAGGATTCTATATTTGGGGATGATAATAGCAATATAGTAGTTCCTTTTCAGTCTTTCCTTCACTTCATTAAGTTAAAGCAGATGAAATCAGTGTCAGTTTAGATGTGGATAAGGTTACTAGGGACCATGACATCATTTACAGAAGTTTTTAATTGGTTGCGGGTAGATAAAAGATTTCCAGTTTCATTTCAATTGGTACAGAGCAAGACATCTGATCTAGACATCACTTGTATTTCAGTGATGCAAAACAAAACTATAACTGGTGGAATTGGGTGACGATCCTCGTAATTTTGGCTCAAAGAATGTCGTTGGAAGGAAGGTTTCTGGACTTCTCTTTTTTCTAAGACACTTCCTGGGAATGGTGTGGCACAACAGTGGGAGATGTTAAAGAAAGAATCTGCACTACACACCAGTTGTTTGGATTAAGATTTTAGTACCAGAATCTCACTGAAAGTTGTATTATATTTGAATGAAAGACCAGAGGGTTAGAGATCAAATTATTAGCAAAGGTATTTTCTCTTAATTTCTGTAGGAATCTTCCTTTGTAAGAAGTTTTCGTAGCAGCTCAGTGATGTACCCAGTCTGTTTTCACCAAACATTACTTGAAAGCCTGGTTATCTTTAAAGTTCATTGGGTACTGTGGTAGCTGCTATGTTGTAGAAAAAATTACAACAAAGCAGCTACCACAAGTTATCAAGTTTCTCAATGAGGTACGTCAGGGTGATGAGTGATATCGTAAATATGTAGTTTAAAGTTTAAGTATTAGGTGTATATCTGAGAGATATTCTTATATTTTGAAATCTTTTATATTAATATAAGTATTTAGTATTAATTTTTATTTATCTGGGTGCAAGAGCTACTACTTGAAATTGTTTAGTTTATAGTGAATTACCATCAAACTAGTCGTATGTCTCTAGTAATTAAGGTATTTATTTAGGATATGGCTTTTTTCTTTAACTTTCCTTCAATAATCCACCTCCATCAAAGTGTAGAAGTCAGCAATAAGAACATCATGGGAGGTTTATAGTAAAAATGCCCCCCCCCCCATTCTTCCCCACTTGCTAGTTATGTAAAAAGGCTTTTGAAATATTTTAGACTTTGGGATTGAAATGCAAGAGATACTGTGGACCCTAGTGCAAATATTGCCATTCACTACCATATAATATCAGTTCTCCACTAAATGGGCAGGGCTATTATAATTAAAGGAAACAGGATATTTAGTTTTATGGTAGACATCTACATTAAACAAGATTTGAGAGAGAAGCCATATGAACATCAGGCGAGTATAAAGTAGATTTTTACTATTAAAATAGTTTATCAGTTAGGAATTTTTACTAATGCAAAGAATTGTCATATATTTCATTGAGAGCCATATGAAATTGTAAACTTCAATGGTTTAAAATTTTGTAAGGTATGCTTCCCATTATTGTATTAGGTTTTGTAAGAATGCATTATAAATGGGTTATTACCCATTTGTCTTTCCAGTTATGCTTGTGTTTAAGATCTAGTGTGTGGTTAACTGAAGTTTGCCAATTTTTGTAGTTATAGAAAGATTTACTGTATTAGGTATGTTTGAGACGATGGGTCCCCATGATATCGTTGATTTAACCAATTCTTTTCTAAAGTTCTTTGCTAATTCATAAAAAATTGGGTTTGTTTCTTTAGGTTTCTTTACCAAATTGCCCATTTACATTACAGTAAGGAATAGAAATATTTCTTAAAATTGTATACATAAATCTTTTTGTCATTCAAATATCAAATGAGATATATCACTATGTACATTCTTTTAACTAGATATCCTTGTAGTATTCTGCGATATGACTCGCAACTAATATTATATATTAACTTGACCACTGAATCACATGACTTGCATCTAATATTATGTATTAACCTGACCACTGAATCACATTTCTAGACAAACATAAACAAACTATTTGAACATCAAATGAGTGCTGTACTCTCCTCAGCCCTGTTTTATTAGAGCTAAGTCTCTACCCTGCTGCAACTATACCTCCATCCTAATCATGTACAAAAATTTTTAATTTTATTGTTAAATGTATTGATGTGCTCAGGTCATTAATATCAATATGCTAGCAAAAACTTTCCGAGAGTTTGATGATTCCCATGCTTCTGCAGCATCTACCCTTTTTATCCAATCGTAATTCTGTGCTCTCAAAATTACAATGGAGGTATAAAGAAAGTCTTTTTCAGATAAAAATTTTCTTAGTATTTATTCTTTGATTTACAAGTAGAATCCCTGTAAGCTCCCTAAAGCACATTAGCAACTCTGGATGTTAGTTAATAAAATGTGACTGTAACCTAACCAGGAAATTATTGTCAACAGCAAAGATGTTTAAGAAAATTTAATGTAAATTAACACCCCCAACTCCCGTGAATCTTTCCTTAGTTTTTAAATTACTTTAGCATTATAAGTTCCCTCTTTAATATCAAAATGTTCATGTTACTAATAGCATTATAAGTTCCTTCTCTAATATCAAAATGGTCATGTTACTAAAATATTTATCTAAATACAGTGTACTTGCAGGATGGAAAAATCATCTTCCCATTATATTAATATAAAATAATCCATTTTATTTACCCTATTGATTATTTCAATTACTTAAGTTTTATTTTCCAGGTATTTTGAATTTAATCTCCAATGATTTTGTAGTTTTTATTCACGACCGCTTTAGTTGAGTTCAAATTAGATTAAAAAAATTACAATATATGCCTAACAATGTAAGGGAAAATTTAGTTTAGATGCCTAACTATTGGTCCTGTTATTACACAGATGCTGAAAAAGAAAATAGGCCATTTGTATCTGAACCAAACAAAGAACTTAATCCTATGTCTGAATCTGTTTCTACTAAGCTTGGCTGCTTAGGTCTTGGTGCTTTAAACATAGGTGGAAGGTTCTTTATATGGACTTCTTTCTTCAGTGCTTGACCGACATTTTGACCAACAATCTGAAAAAAAAAATTAATTGTACAAAGCTTACTTGATTTACCTTAAATAAATAGTATTTTAAACTAAATGTATTATTTCCAATTAAAGTAAACACTGTTTTTTCAGAAGTGCCATTTACGAAAATTTTGTGTAGCTGCAGAGCCATTGCCTTCTCCAGCCCAGGGAGACAGCATCTCACCTTTTTCAGCCTAGGGTGGCTGTACCCTTACTTTCTCGAGCCCAAGGAGTCAATGCCCTCACCTTCTCCCTTACTTTCTCAAGCCCAAGGAGTCAGTGCCCTTACTTTCTCAAGCCCAAGGAGTCAATGCCCTCACCTTCTCCAGCCATAATCTTGCCTTATCCACTGTAGGATGGTTACTGCATTGCCTTCTCCAATTCAGGATGGGAACTGCCTTGTCTTCTCCAACACAGGATGACGACTGCCTCCCCAGTACTGGATTGCAGCAGTTTCAATATACAGTAGTGTTCAGTGCAGCATGATTGAAATGTCTCATTTCCAGGAAACGATGGCATCACTTTACCTTCAGTGCAGAATAGCAACAGTTTTTTTTACTCCTTTGGCACATATTGGCATAATTTCGCCCTCTTCCCAAGCAAGGTGGATGCAGACTCGCCTCCTCCAGTGCAAGGTGGTGGGGAAGGGGGCTAAACATTGATTCAATCGTACTACTAGTAGCAACTCCCGTTAAATGGTAGTAGCTCCTCCCCCCATTCTCCAGCAAGTGGTAGCAGGCTCTCCTAATCTGACATGGAGTGCCCCCAGTCTCTCCTCCTCCAAGGCAGTATGGCATCAGTATCACCTACAGAACCACCTCCTCTTG
Organism: Palaemon carinicauda; assembly: GCF_036898095.1. NCBI lineage: Eukaryota > Metazoa > Arthropoda > Malacostraca > Decapoda > Palaemonidae > Palaemon > Palaemon carinicauda. The sequence continues at coordinate 56,404,053 of NC_090762.1, read as the reverse complement.
AACAGGTTACTTGCCAGTGCCACCTTCCCCAGTGGAGGTTGGTACCAGTTGTTTTCTTCAAAACAAGTAAGTATCAAGTTCCAGTTTAAGCTACCACAGCACAAGTCTACACCAGTTCTACAATCTTCAGCATAAGACAGTGTCAGTGACAGTGCCACTTCTACCAGCGCAGGACGGTGCCAATTCATACTCTCCGGCGTGAAAGATGCCAGTTTAACCTGTTATGCAGGATGGCACGTATTTCACCTTCGTTAAAGCAAGATGGCAGCAGACTGTTTCCCATCACAAGGTAACCAAAGTTTTGCTTTCTGAAGCAGAAGGTGGTTACAGTCTTGTCCTCTCCAGCACCTTCTCTAGCAGTGTGGCTGTAGTCTCACCATCTCCAGCACAAGATGGCTGCAAGTTTCACCTTCACCAATGAGATGGCTACAGTGTCACCTTCTCCAACACAAGATGGCTGTGGTTTTACATTCTCCAGCACAGGATGCCAGCAATCTTGCAACTGCCAGTGTAGAGTAACATAAATCTTAGTCTTCAGTGCAGGGTGGCAGTAGCAGCCTTGCAATCTCAAATGCAAGGGCCCTCTTTTACAATCTGCAGTGTAGGGCAGCCAATTCTACAGTTAAGAATGGGAAGCGGTAGAAGTCTCATCATCTACATGAGGGCATCTTGAATGACTACCAATTTCACCTTCTCTATTACAAAGTGTCAGGATTATTTCCACTGCTACAGGGTGGCAACAGCAGCCAACTGCATGGCATAGGCCGCAGTAGCCTTGCAATATCCAGTGCAGGATGATAGCAGTTTTGCAATGCCCAGTGTAATAAGTTACCCACATTCTTACATATCCAATGTTGGTTGGCAGCATCTTAGCAATCTCAAGTGCAGGATGGCAGCAGCCATACAATCTACAGTGCTGTAGTTTGGCCTAAGTCTTACACTCTCCAATGTAAGGTGGCACCAACAGCAGCCTTATAATCTTAGGTGAAGGGTGGCAGCTTTGTAATGGTTTTTACAGCCAAGAATGTAATGTTGCCACAGATTTACAAACCCCATCTACATTTGCCTTCTAAAAAGCATGATTGTTGGAATTTCACCTTCCCCTTTACAATGTGGGAGCATTCATCTCACCAGTGCAGGGAAGTGACTGAAGTTTAGCAATCTCCATTGCATAGTGGCAACAGCAACAGCTTTGTGATTACTTGTGTAGGCTGTCATAAGTCTTACAATGTAGGTTGGTTTCAGCACCCTTACAATTTCCAGTGCAGGGTTATCTCAGCAGTAGCCTTGCGGTCTTTGTTGTAGGGTTGGCAATAAGTCTTACAATCTCCAATGCAAGGTGGCCACTGTCATCATTACAGGGTGGTATTAGGCTTACCATCTGCATTGTATGGCATCGTGCCTTCTCAAAAGCATGGAGGTTGCAATTTCACTTTCCCCATTACAACGTGCTGTTAATCTTTTCACCGGGGGAGGTGGGGGGAGCAAGCAACCTTGAAATTTCTATTGCAGTGTAGCAGCAGCCTCACCACCTTCAGTGTGGTGTTGCAACTACCTTGTAATCTTGATGGTGGGGTGGTATTAGTCTCATCTTGCCTTCTTACAAGCATGGTGGTTGCAATTTCACCTTCTCCCTTACAATGTGCCAGCAGTTTGTTTTTCACATTGCTGGCAATAGACTCTTTCTTTAGCACTGGGTATCATCAATACTTAACCTTCTCCAGGGTGACACCAATCTTGTCTGCTTTAAGTCAAGGTGTAGCTATCTTTCATCTCTAGTACAGGGTATACCAGCCTTCCTATCACCAGTGCAAAGTTGGCAGTCATGCATTCACCTGAGCAGGGTGAGAGGAGTCATACAATCATTAGAGCAGGGTAACGGCAGTCTTGCCACCTCTAGTGCAGGGTGACCACAGTCTTGCACTCTCTCATGCAGGTTGTAGTTATCTTCAATTTTCATGGTCAATTTGCCAGCAATCTTGCCCTCTCCTGGGCAATTTACCAATAGTCTTGCTATCTCTCCCATGGCTGGATAATATTCTTTAATGATTACAAGATAAGCTAACCATGCTAGATCTTTTAGCTTAGGTGGAGGGGGCTTGGCCACTGATGATTTCTTGGACACAATGTGATAGCTTATTAACCTGCCCCTTTGCCTGACCTTCTAGGTTCCATGGATTCCAAATTAGTTTTCACCTACCCTCATCTCAGTATAAAACTTTTAGTTTCGTCTAAAAGCAAAGTATCAATTACCAAGCCCATCAAATTTAAAATTATGAAGGTGGTAGTTTTAATAATTACAGAGTAGTAGTTTTTCAAGAACCTGCAAAAAATATTTACCAAATCAACAAGATTTGGAAAGCAATGATTTGTATTTTGAATCAAATTTTATACTATTTTTACAAAAGTAGAACATCAAAATATCAACATTTAATTGAATTTGTATGTATAACAATACAGTATGTAAGTGAATATAAACATTACCTCACTAACAAGTTTTCTAAAACCATCTTTCTTTGCCTTTTCAGCCTTTGATGTCTTCATCGCCGGGTTAGGATTTGACAATCTCTCCTCAAACTTTTGTACACTCTCTTCAGTAACACCCGGAAGACCTAAAACAACCTGCACAAGAACAAAATGAGTGTAAATTTTGTTAGTTTCTTATAAATATACTAGGACTACTACCCTTTTGAGTATTATTATTATACTTCCAATCTTATTCTATGTTTCAGTACAGTTAGGTAGTGTAACCAAATGCCATATAAAGAGAAAAAAGACCCATTGCTGATAGTTTTCCACATTAAATTAATTAAGAGAGAAAAGGATTTTCTCTTTTTCAATATCAAGAGAGGAGTCATGTCCCCTAATCCTTATAGGAGCAAAATGTGATTCTCACTATATAGTAATAGAAACTTTTTCTGTTCTGACACCATATCAAAATAATCTAAAGAGAAATTTTAGTTTACAGTGATAGTATTTCTACTTCTAAATCCCAATTAAAAATACAGTGTTGACCAAACTAACAAACCTCACCTTATTTATTATGGATATTCTTTGCCAGCTGGAAGGTGGCCAATTGGAATTTTTGGTGCGAGGTGGCAACCCTACCCAGATACTGGGTTGGGGGCAATAAATACTATTCCATAAAATTTTTGTACCAGGTATAACCTCAAATAAATTTATTGCCTAAAAAATTTACTCTTCTAATAAATCATGCATTATAGAAAAGCATTTGTCAAAATTGATTTGAAGATAACGAGGCAAATAGACTATTATTCAGGATATAAGATTCACTAAGACTGCTAAAAGAATTGCTCAAATGAAATATCCTTGAAAGGAAACCCATGAAAAATTAATTGCATGTAATATTGTCACATATCTAATGAAGATGTTGAAATTAACATGGTTCCTACCATACATAAATGTTGATAAAGTAGATGATGTAAGAAAAATGCATATATGGAGAGAAAAAAAAAAAAGAGCAAAAAAATCTATTGACCAAAAGAAAATCTTTTAAACCAATAGATCTGGGGGAGAAAACTTTCAACATACCCCCATTTTCTCATCTCTACACTTATAACATCTGAAAAGTTAGAAAAGGTACATGCTTCTCTTTTAAATGTAATAATCTAAACTGGTGCATCCAAATTTCCATTTTCTTTTCCAAACCCTCGACCTTCTAATTTTGAACTGAAAATTGGAAAGTCACGAAATGGCCGAAAAGGAAGTGACTCCCAGAATACATACATACATATACCAAGGCACTTCCCCCAATTTTGGAGGGTAGCCGACATCAAACAAATGAAACAAAAAAGGGGACCTCTCCTCTCTACGTTATTCCCAGCCTGACAAGGGACTCAACCGAGTTCGGCTGGTACTGCTAGGGTGCCACAGTCCACCCTCCCCCGTTATCCACCACAGATGAAGCTTCATAACGCTGAATCCCCTACTACTACAGGGCACCGGAGGAAGCAGCAGGTCCTACCGGAACTGCGTCAAAATCACTCACCATTCATTCCTATTTCTAGCACGCTCTCTTGCCTCTCTCACATCTATCCTCCTATCACCCAGAGCTTTCTTCACTCCATCCATCCACCCAAACCTTGGCCTTCCTCTTGTACTTCTCCCATCAACTCTTGCATTCATCACCTTCTTTAGCAGACAGCCATTTTCCATTCTCTCAACATGGCCAAACCGCCTCGACGCATTCACATCCACTCTAGCTGCTAACTCGTTTCTTACACCCGTTCTCACCCTCACTAATTCGTTCCTAATCCTATCTACTCGAGATACACCAGCCATACTCCTTAGACACTTCATCTCAAACACATTCAATTTCTGTCTCTCCGTCACTTTCATTCCCCACAACTCCGATCCATACATCACAGTTGGTACAATCACTTTCTCATACAGAACTCTCTTTACATTCATGCCCAATCCTCTATTTTTTACTACTCCCTTAACTACCCCCAACACTTTGCATCCTTCATTCACTCTCTGACGTACATCTGCTTCCACTCCACCATTTGCTGCAACAACAGACCCCAAGTACTTAAACTGATCCACTCCCAGAATACTTATAAGATTACTTTGTAGAATGTGGTGTGAACAGGCAAAACCTAATAAATGGGAGCTAGGACGGACTGTTGGTGAAAATGTCAGAGAGAGAGATCTGACTGATTGCAATAATAAGAGGCATCACACTTACATCAGCTGTCATGGAAATGAATAGTACCTGTATGCTTATTCTAAAAAAGACTACTGAGAAAGATTAATGAACAAGAAAGATTTAGAAAAGGTAGAAGTTGTACTGACTAAATTTTCATTTAAACACATGCAGCAATGTGTCGAATATAGAAATACACTTTATGACATTTTTTGGACTGCAAAAAGTCCTCTTAAATATGTAAAGTTAATTAAGTCTCTTCATGAGCATATTAAGTGCAAAAGTTGATATTAGTGGAGTCCCGGGGAATGTGTTGTCACCTATGTTGTTAATCCTCATGGATTTGGTAAGGCAGAGAACAGTTGAGGATGATGAAAAAAGGATTGGACTTGATTGGAAATAAGAAATTAGCTGACCAGAGTAGGCTGATGACACTGTCCTAGTTTGCAGAACATCACATGATTTATAATACTTGCTTACCAGAATGCATGAAATATTACAGGAGGTTGGGCTTAAGATGAATAGAAGAAAGGATTAATGAGGTAGAATCATTTAAATATTGAAAAAAGCAAATCAGACAATGGCAAGGGTAAGTAAAATTTGGTAATCAAATTGCCTGACAATACATATAAAAATCACACTATACATCAGTTTAGCGAGGTCGGTGTTACTGTATGGGCACAAGTCGTGTTATGACAATGAAACAATATATCTTAACAGATTTTGTAGATTTGAGAACAAAGCCCTCAGAAGAATATTGGGAGTGAAATGGCACAACAGGATTAGAAATGAAACTAAGAGATTACTGGAGTGCCACACGTGGATGAGATCAAGGTGAGGGGTAGGGGTAGATGGAGATTGTTTGTGCATGCTCTTCGCATTCCCCATGAGTGATTAGTTCACCAAACATTTAATTGGGCTCCACAAGACTTAGAAGACCCAGGCCTACGTGGGTGAGGACTATGAAGTGTGATGTAGTAGATGTTGAATGGAGAAATATCTTATTCAAGATTGAGACAACTGGCAAGATCTAACCGAGGCCCTTTGTGTCAATAGGCATAGATGATGATGATGAAGACATGTAATCAATTAGCTATTTCACCGAGGTCTCAAGAAACATAAATTATTGTTATAAAATACTATTTAATGCTGCAAGCAAATTAGGAGAGAAACCACAGGCACACTGTAAAACTTACCTCTCGAATAGTTGGAAACTGTGGTAAAAACATTTCGTACACTGACAAACCCAGAGATAACAGAGCACTCTGATTAGCATCATGCTGCCCATGTCTCTGAAGTCCTTGTAGTATAGACATAAGCACTTGATTGACAGCTTGTGGGGATAAGAGCTGACCTTCATTACTTAACCACCTTAGTGCCAGACCAACAACCCCTGCAGACTTCAAGCAGGCAACACTATCCTGCCACCATAAAGTTCTGAACAAAGTAAAAATGGAAGCATTAGCAAAAATTATTTTTCTCCTAATAAATTTAGGATTCCAATTTCAGTTATTTCAATGCTTATTTTCTAGCCTTTTACTGTAGTTGCAAGAGCCCTGCTTATAATAAGTATGGAAATTTTTACTAAAATTACATATCAAATTAGATCACCATATTTCTTTCTTCTAGTACTGAAACGGAAATATTGAAAAATCTATATTTGTAAAAACAGTGCCCCACCCTATCAAACCATCAAATCGTACAAAGAAAGATTCTTTAAAAAAATAAAATTCCTCACGCGACCTTTGTATATTGCACACTTGTTCATTCCTTTAAACAAAAATATACTTGAAATTTAGTCATTTCAACAATTTCCTTCTGTATTTCTATTTCATTCCATGTCATATCTTAATGCTCTTAAATATGTAATATTCCAAAACAAAACTATAACACATAACTATCATTTCTTCTATGGCAACAATATGCTGAAATGCTGTTCCAATAACATACTGTCATTACCAAGTTTTACCTGATTAAATTTACTACTTAAATCATATTATTGAAAACAGAAAAAAAACAGGCAACAGTCACTATACTCTAATAGCACTTTCCAAAAGAATTATTCCACAAAAAAAAAGTGAAAATTGTAAAAGAAAATTTAAGAGTAATTGGATATTGAGTAAATGGACATTAAAGTGAAAACAGACCAAAAGGGGCAAATGAAGAGTACAAGGCTGAAAGCAAAGCCACTAAAAGCCAAAGCAAAGGTTACAGAGATCCTATAAAATCTTAAAACAATAATCTGATCAAATCTAATGAGAAGTAAAACTTCAATATTAATTTTGATTGTGTACATTCTAAGTTGCCATTTAACCTTACGCAGTGGAACATCAACCGTGGGCCAAAATTCTATGCTAGAAAATTAGAAACCCTATATCAGGGAAAGGCAAATAATATACCTTTATAATTCTGGTGCTAATATACTGTACAGTAAAATGACAAACAAAATACCATACTGGTAGTATGTTTACACTTCCTAATAAAAAATAACAAGAATATGAAAACTGCCATATCACTCTGGCAATGAAGCAAATTGGATTGAGGTCCTACACTATCAATTCTCAGTTATATAAAGAATTTTTTTTAAATGTCAAAAGCTCTCACTTTGAAGATATATGTAATGTAACAGGAGGTAAGATTCATAAAAAAAAAATTTATTTCATAATTAAAAATCAGTTTTTGTGAACTGTGTTGTGGAAGCTTTGTGACAGAAACTCATTATGGGATTATCCAGACTATTAATCTAATTGCCCTAATGTTTATGCATACAGCAGAATTGTTTCAAAACAAAAACTTTTTAATCAAACAGATATCTAACAAATTATCATCCTACAACCTTCTTGAGCTAATTGGTCTATTGAACCAATTTCTCCAAAATGAACACTTTTTTTTTTTTTTACATTGACCAAAAAGTCCAAACTTGTACCAATCTGTATTAACACTAAAAAATCTTTGCATATACTTCTGATCATATAAAACAAAAGATAAAAAGGATTACACAATGAAATTCATACTGATGTGTCCAAATTTTGACCAAGTTTAGAATTTACATTTATAACTAAATAAAGGTATACCTTAGCAATACATGTTTGCCAACAGTTATATATGAGGACGAGTAACCTGGTGGGGCAACGAGAGCTTTGGGTGTGGAGGAAATGTCCCACTAAATCTCGGTCACTGGTAACAGGGTGACGAATTAGGTTTCAAGGCGATAGACAAGATGTCTTTTCGGCTTCTACTCCGTACTGGAATTAGTATGGACCGAAATGGGTCACTTGCCTTACTTAGATAAGCACTGTGCATCACAAAAACTGGCTATCCCTTTAACACAAAAGATTTCTCGAGTTGTAATGAACTTTTAAATCAATACTTCTCCATTCATCATCTACTTCATGCTTCATAATCTTGAGCCATGTAGGCCTTGGTCTTCGAACTCTTCTAGTGCCTTGTGGAGCTCAGTTAAAAGTTTGGTGAAAAATTGAAAACTGACAACGGGAATGTTAGAACCAGGAATCAGATTGGTAAGTTAAAACAAGTGGAGAATTAATTTATGAAATATAGATTGGATATTTTAGCCCTAAGCAAAACACGTTGTAAGGGGATTGGTAAGGAAATCTTAGACCAAGGCAAAACAAAATAAATGAAAAAAAAATAAAATAAATAAATAAGAAGGGGTAGGAATAATGATGACACCTAGATCAGAACGGGCATTAACGGAGTGGAGAGCTGTACAAAGTAAATTGTTACATGCACAGTTTAAATCAAAATAGAGCAATATGAGTGTTATAGTTCACATCAACAAATGAGTCCCCTGAAGAAAGGAAAAATTAATACTATGAAAAACTGCAGAGCGTAATAGATGAGATCCCAGAAAGAGGTATGAAAATTGATTGGCGACCTCAATGCTAAAGCTGGAATGAATAATCAAGGTATAGAGAATATGATGGGTGTTGAGGTCTTGGCAAAGTCGTAAGTGAAAATGGAGCACATTTTATAAGTTTTTGTTCAACAAACAATCTTGGCATTGGAGGTACTCTTTTCCAGCACAAGAACATCCACAAATATACATAGACTTCACCATATGGCAATTACAAAAATCAAAAAGATCACATAGCCATTAGTAAAGAAAGGAGGACTGAGAAATGTAAGAAGCTATAGAGGTGCAGATATTGGTAGTGATCACCAGCTCCTCATTGCCACACTGAAATTAAAACTGAAAGCATCCAACAGAAATGTATATAGAATACCTATGTTTGATAAAATTATGCTTCAAGAAGATGAGCACAGAGAAACCTTTGCAATTGAATGTAGAAATTAATTTGCAGTCTTAAGAGACTTTAAGAGATGAAGAGCAGACAATTAACAAAGAATGGTGTAATATTAAGAACATACATCTGTTAGTTGGTAGTGAAGTTTTGGGACATGCAGTTACCCATGGATATCATTTAATATTGTACTTGGTTAACTATAAGAAGGAGAAAAAGATAGAAAGTGATTGTTGAGTGTTCAAGGAAATAATGAAAATTAAAAGGTAGAGCATGCTAAGTATTCTAGTATTGATTTACTTTTGAGAAACAAATGTCTGTATCTTCTTCAATTGCAAAAAAATAATTGGCTTATTGAGAAGTCTTTCATTCTGTCTTGTTTTGAGTATTGTCCTCCTTTCTGAACTTCGGTTGCTGTATCTCATATTAATTTGTTGGACAGGAACTTAAGGTCTGTAGAATTTCTTAATCCTGATCTAAATATTAATCTCTGGCACCATCATTCAGTTAGTTTGTTATGCATGTTGCATAAGATTTTTCATAATTCTGACCATCCTTTGCATTCAGATTTTCTCGGACAGTACTAACCTGTCCGTAATACTAGGTATGCAATTAATTCAAATAGACATGCCTTCTCCATTATGAGACTCAATACTACACAGAATTCTGGAAGTTTTATTCCAGCTGTGACAAGTTGTGGAATGATCTTCCTAATCAGGTAGTTGAATTGATGGAACTTCAAAAGTTCAAACTTACAGCGAATGTTTTTATGTTGAACAGGTTGACATAAGACTCTTTTTATAGTTTATTTATGAAAGATTATTTTAATGTTATTACTGTTCTTAAAATGATTTTGTGATTTATTTCAATTGTAATTCATTTATTTCCTAGTTTTTTTTTCCTTAATAGGTTATTTTTCCCTGTTGGAGCTGTTAAGCTTGTAGCATCCTGCTTTTCTAATTAGAATTGTAGCTTGGCCAGTAGTAGTAATAATAATAATAATAATAATAATAATAATAATAAGGATAATAATAATAATAATAATAATAATAATAATAATAATGATGGATGATGATGATGATGATGATGGATGATGATTGATGATGATGATGGATGATTGATGATGGATGATGATGATGAAAAAATGGACAATATTCCTTTTGACAGAGTTTATTCCACTGATTTATATTTCACCAGATTAGGTCAAGAAGTTTGGTTTGTTACCCTATGATATATCATCATATATTCATAATGAATATTGTAGATGGCACCAATTGTAAGGACAAAAAGTTTCATAAATAATAGGTGGTGACATTGGGGACAAGGTATAAAGAGAAACATGATGGTGGAAACAGCATGCACAAAAGGCTAATGGGGGATCAGAGCATTCAAGCTATGGCAAATAACAGGCAGGCAAGCGAGGAGGGAGGCTTAAAGTTAGGAGGAAAGGGTAGAGATATGCTGAGAGAACTGAATCAGAATCTCCATATTAGAGTTCATTTGCTTGAGGGTATACTCGGGCACGCTGTTCTATCTTATTTCTCTTCCTCTTGTTTTTTAAGTTATTATAGTTTATACATGAAAGATCTAATTTAAAGTTGTTATAGTTCTTAAAATATCTTATTTTGATTGTTTATTAATTCTCTTGTAGTTTATTTATTTCCTTGTTTCTATTCCTCACTGGGCTAATTTCCTTGTTGAAGCCCTTGGGCTTAGAGCATCTTGTTTTTACAACTAGTGTTACAGCTTAGCTTGTAATAATAATAATAGCAGAAGGCAAGAGAGAAAACATTTTAAATAGCAAAGTGGCTGATGATAGGGGCAAAGTATATGAAAAAAGGAAAATGGAGAAAAGATAAAAATATGGATATTGGAACAATGGAAATTGTAGAGTATTTTTAAAATTTTTCAAAGCAAATAAAAGACCTGGAGAATGTTGTTCAAGAGAGAGGCAAATAAAAAAAAAACTTAAATGTTGCCGGGATTGAAAGAATTCTTGGCTAGATGACACATACTGTATAAGCCTCAGGATTACCTAGAATAACACTTGAAAAAAGTAGATGGAAAAAGATTCACTGCAATATGAAAATTACAAAGAAATAAATCTTTTTGAGTACGCTAAGAAAATAATAGAAAAGGTACTGGAAGAAAACACAAAATAAAATTATTAAACTAAATGGAAAATTGTCAGTTTTGCCTAAATTCTGAGAAATCCCTAACATCCTTATGAGGAAACTACAAGAAAAATATCAAACAAAGAGGGAATAATACTGTATATACAGTAGGGTCCCGAATTACACGTGTTCTAATTACGCGATTCCTCAATTACGCGATCGATAGTTTTTAAAAATTAATTTTCCTGTATTTGCGAGGAGCATTCTAAATCCGCGAGTCAAGCACCGCGCTTCGCGTAGGAAATCTATTGTTTTCTTAATTGTATTGGGGGGGGGGGGGGGGGTGATGGTTCCCCGATGTCTGAGAAGGGGGGGGGGGAGAATGTGAGAGAAAGATTTCTGTTCAAACATTTAAAGACTAGTTTTGGATGAAAAATGTTAAGGTTTGCCCATCTGTTGTGTGAACTTGTCGCTAGGCCTAGCCTAACTGTCCAACACCTATATGTATAATATTCCATATTTGTACTAATTAATTTTTATACTTACGTTGTGATTATGGTGAAAAATCCTTATTCATTAAACTTTAAATTAAAAACCATCAAAATAAAGACTATTTTATATCATGCTACTGCCAAACATGTCACCACAACCAAACCCATTACTTTGTTTAGTACGTTCCATCGCCGATCATAAGGAACTCGCTAACCAATTTTAACATCTGTCTATAGGTTAACTTTTGCGGCAAAAGATATCTTACCAGGTACTATGTAATAATAATGTTATAATTAATGTTTTATTTATCCTTAGAAAATCAAAATATATGAAATATGAGCAATTTTGTTTCGTGTTGTTTTTTTTTTCCTAAAAAAACGCCTTCTTAAAAGGAAAAAGTTTTTTTTTTACGTTTCATCGTCGATCATAAACGCATTTACTCCTGAAAGTGATATTGAAGAGCTTTTACTAAAGATGTTATTATAAATAAAGATTATAAATAGGTGGTAAAATATCTATAATTAAAGTGTAGCAGCATCAAGAAATGTTGGGGTTCGCCCTTTACATAAGAATGTAGGCTACTGTACATTGGATTAGACAGAACGTAGAAAAAATCAATTAGGGAAAAATCGGTATTCGATATCCTCTTCATCAGCATCGTCATTCGTCAATCGGGCTTTTTATTTTTTTTTATTCTCAGTCGCTAACTAGTTATCGCACTGCCAAGATCTGCACACATTCCGATAATTCACATTTGAAGGTTTTCTGGGAGAGGATGGATAGAGAAAATACCGAACTATATAAAATGTTTTTTTAACCTGTTAAGCGTCACCCACGTGATAAACCGTTCACCACGATCTACTCGGTACCGCCTTCAACTGTATATTCCGTTCATGACTTTAATTGCCTTTTACAAGCCGTCAGTCTCGTGATGTTACTTTACTCGTATAGTAAGTATAGGATCACCACTTGGCAACACTCAGTATATGGGGACTGTGAATAGAAACTTATATGATGTCTGGCAACTATTTTTCTGAAGGTAGCTTGATGTTACAAAACTCTGGTTTGAACTGGTTTCCTATCAGTGCGCTCGGGCGTTCATGCATAAGTGGTTATTTGTTGTTCCTTTTGTAATGAAAGGTCTAAAGAGGAAGGTTATTTCTTTAGATGAAATAAATGATATTCTTGTTGTGGAATTTGATAATGATAACCTGTTTGATAATGAGAGCACTAGTTCTGAATCCTCCAGTGATGAGTATATTGAAGAAACAAAGTTTTCTTTCGATGTCGAAAGCGAAAATGACTTCTCATTACCGAATGACTGGACAACGAAATTTCACAAAACTATAAAGGGAAAGGAAACGCCGAGAGAGAGAGAGAGAGAGAGAGAGAGAGAGAGAGAGAGAGAGAGAGAGAGAGAGAGAGAGAGAGAGAGAGAGAGAGAGAGAGAGAGAATAAAGTGGATAAATAATGTACAAATGTATGACGAACATATTTGAAAACTATACAGGAAACGATATGAAGAGAGAGAGAGAGAGAGAGAGAGAGAGAGAGAGAGAGAGAGAGAGAGAGAGAGAGAGAGAGAGAGAGAGAGAGAGACCTATCCCTTTCCTTTTGTTGCTTATCCAGGCGTAAGATTTACGATTGAAGATAAAAAGAACCCATTAGAATATTTAGTATTATGTAGCCATTTGTAATTAAATAATAGTAGTATTAATTGTTTTTTTACTCAACCATTTAATTAATATCCCTACTTTTAACTATAATTACGAATTATAAGCATAAAGAAATTATATTAACTTTGAAAAATTATCATTAGTGAAATGACCGCTCAGGGCAAAAAAAGCGTGATTATCGTACAGCAGCCTATTGCACACTTGCGCCTAGTGGCCGTGTTTACGTGTGGGAGTGTCATCATGGATATACAGTACTATACTGTAATTTTTAACTATTGCTAGATACTGTATCAAACCTTGAAAACCCTTTTTTGTTTTTTGTATTTATAGGAAATAATTCTACATCATTCGGAAAATACTGAAAACAGTAAGCTATGCATAGTACAGTAGTAAATACTACAGTCATAGAAAATTATCAAAACTTTAACAACTTTTTATTGTTTTATTTATCCATAAAAGAAATTTTGTACAGTATTTTATAAAAAAAAAAATCTATAAGAAGGATTTCTTACAGTATTGTTAAGATAAAAGCTACAGTATATATATATATATATATATATATATATATATATATATATATATATATATATATATATGTTTTATATATATATATAATATATACATACATACATACACACACAGTGTATATACAGTATATGTATAGCTAGAAAGGTAGAAATGGAGTGAAAAAAAAAAATTGACGGGTAGGTTGCTGTTTGCCGCCATGATGTGTTTCGAAATATACGAATTTCCAATTACACGAGGCCTTTCATCGACCAAATTCTCGCATAATTCGGGACCCTACTGTATGTGTGGAGATTTAAAAGGCATTTACCAAGACAACGAATTAAATGCATACATTAAATGGATATACTGTATCTAGATAAGCCTTTACATGAAGCAATTTACACTTAACGACTGTTGACAATCTACGTACGTACTGAGAACAGACAGTTCTGGATATATCTAAAACTGCTGTGACCCTTCCAGTCAATCGTTCATTTATATGTAAAAGGGACTCCATGCTTTGGTATCATTCTAGTATGTTCCCTATGTCTATAAATAAGGCTGATAACTCTGAATGCCCTCAGTTCTGTTTAGTCATTAAACCAGTTGTACAGGTATCCACATAGTGCTCTCTTTATACTAGCTGGTATATTATAGAAGACTGTCTACCAAGATATAATAAACCACCTAATAATTTCATTAATACAGAAGTGTGTGGCATTGCTACATCGCCTATGGCTCATGCTAATAACCCTCTGAACTAACTTTCCCAATTCCTTTACATACTTTAATATGCAATCAATTTCCTAGTTACATAAACAATACTAATTCTATCCAATAATAAGGCCTTACGTTATATGACAGAGAATGTATCAGAAAATTTAAATCTACAAAAGAAAACTTGGCACTCTTGTATGAACATAATAGCACTAACAAAAAAAAAAAAATTGAAATTAACATGTACACAATACCATTAAAAATGTTATTTTTATAATAAAATAAATTTTTGAATATACTTACCCGGTGATTATAATAGCTGCAACTCTGTTGCTCGACAGAAAACTCTAAGGTAAAATTCGCCAGCGATCGCTACACAGGTTGCGGGTGTGCCCAACAGCGCCATCTGTCGTCCAGATACCCAGTACTCAATGTAAACAAAGAACTCAATTTTCTCCTCGTCCCACTGCGTCTCTATTGGGAAGGAAGGGAGGGTCCTTTAATTTATAATCACCGGGTAAGTATATTCAAAAATTTATTTTATTATAAAAATAACATTTTTCAATATTTAACTTAGCCGGTGATTATAATAGCTGATTCACACCCAGGGGGGTGGGTAGAGACCAGCAAAATATGTTTACATTATTATGAGCTAAGAATTTTTATTTCATTTTAGAAGTTATCAAAATAACAAAAACAAAATAAATAGGTACCTGGTAAGGAAGTCGACTTGAACAATTACTCTGCCTTTTTAAGTACGTCTTCCTTACGGAGCCTCGCGATCCTCTTAGGATGCTGATCGACCCCTAGGATCTGAAGTATCAAGGGTTGCAACCCATACAACAGGACCTCATCAAAACCCCTAATCTAGGCGCGTCTCAAGAAAAGACTTTGACCACCCGCCAAATCAAGTAGGATGCGAAAGGCTTCTTAGCCTTCCGGACAACCCAAAAACAACAATAAAAACATTTCAAGAGAAAGATTAAAAAGGTTATGGAATTAGGGAATTGTAGTGGTTGAGCCCTCACCCACTACTGCACTCGCTGCTACGAATGGTCCCAGTGTGTAGCAGTTCTTGTAAAGAGACTGGACATCTTTCAAGTAAAATGACGCGAACACTGACTTGCTTCTCCAATAGGTTGCGTCCATTATACTTTGCAGAGATATATTTTGCTTAAAGGCCACGGAAGTTGTTACAGCTCTAACTTCGTGCGTCTTCACCTTAAGCAAAGTTCGGTCTTCCTCACTCAGATGTGAATGAGCTTCTCGTATTAACAATCTGATAAAGTCTGACCAAGCATTCTTTGACAAAGGCAAGGATGGTTTCTTAACTGAACACCATAAAGCTTCAGATTGGCCTTGTAAAGGTTTAGTACGCTTTAAATAGAACTTAAGAGCTCTAACAGGGCATAAGACTCTTTCTAGTTCATTGCCTACGATCTCCGATAAGCTAGGGATATCGAAAGATTTAGGCCAAGGTCGAGAAGGCAGCTCATTTTTGGCTAGAAAACCAAGTTGTAGCGAACAAGTGGCTTTTTCTGACGAAAATCCTATGTTCTTGCTGTAGGCATGAATCTCACTGACTCTTTTAGCCGAGGCTAAGCATACCAGGAAAAGAGTCTTAAGAGTGAGATCTTTCAGGGAGGCTGATTGTAACGGCTCCAACCTGTCTGATATGAAGAATCTTAGTACCACGTCTAAATTCCATCCAGGGGTAGCCAAACGACGCTCCTTGGTGGTCTCAAAAGACTTAGGGAGGTCTTGCAGATCTTTATGTTTGGAAAGATCTAAGCCTCTATGCCGGAAGACCGATGCCAACATGCTTCTGTAGCCCTTGATAGTGGGAGCTGAAAGGGATCGTCCTTTTCTCAGGTATAAGAGAAAAACAGCTATTTGAGCTACAGAGGTACTGGTCGAGGATACAGAAACTGACTTGCACCAGTCTCGGAAGACTTCCCACTTCGATTGGTAGACTCTAATGGAAGAAGCTCTCCTTGCTCTAGCAATCGCACTGGCTGCTTCCTTCGAAAAGCCTCTAGCTCTCGAGAGTCTTTCGATAGTCTGAAGGCAGTCAGACGAAGAGCGTGGAGGCTTTGGAGTACCTTCTTTACGTGTGGCTGACGTAGAAGGTCTACCCTTAGAGGAAGACTACTGGGAACGTCTTCTAACCATCGAAGTATCTCGGTGAACCATTCTCTCGCGGGCCAGAGGGAAGCAACTAACGTCAACCTTGTCCCTTCGTGAGAGGCGAACTTCTGCAGTACCTTGTTGACAATCTTGAACGGTGGGAATGCGTAGAGATCCAGATGTGACCAATCTAGGAGGAAAGCATCTATATGTATTGCTGCTGGGTCCGGGACTGGAGAGCAATAGATTGGAAGCCTCTTGGTCAGCGAGGTTGCAAAGAGACCTATGGATGGTTTTACCCCAAGTGGCCCAAAGTCTCTTGCACACATCCTTGTGGAGGGTTCATTCGGTTGGAATTACTTGCCCTTTCCGACTGAGACAATCTGCTATGACGTTCAAGTCGCCTTGGATGAACCTCGTTACTAGGGAGATGTCTTGACCTTTTGACCAGATGAGCAGGTCCCTTGTGATCTCGTACAACGTCAGTGAGTGGGTACCTCCTTGTTTGGAGATGTACGCCAAGGCCGTGGTGATGTCCGAGTTAACTTCCACCACTTTGCCTCGAAGGAGAGACTTGAAGCTTTTCAAGGCCAGATGTACTGCCAACAGCTCCTTGCAGTTGATATGCATGCTCCTCTGACTCGAGTTCCACAGTCCTGAGCATTCCCGACCGTCTAGTGTCGCGCCCCAGCCCACGTCCGATGCGTCCGAGAAGAGAACGTGGTTGGGAGTCTGAGCAGCCAGGGGAAGACCCTCTCTTAGGTTGATATTGTCCTTCCACCAAGTCAGACAAGACTTTATCTTTTCGGAAACCGGGATCGAGACCGCTTCTAGCGTCTTGTCCTTTTTCCAGTGAAAAGCTAGATGGTATTGAAGAGGACGGAGGTGTAGTCTTCCTAGAGACACAAATTGTTCCACGGATGACAGCGTCCCTACCAGACTCATCCACAGCCTGACTGAGCAGCGTTCCTTCTTCAGCATCTTCTGGATGGATAGCAGGGCTTGATCTATTCTGGGGGCTGATCGTCTTGTTGTTCAGCAACGTCCTCATCAGAGGGTTCCTCATCCGAAAACTGATGAGGAAACGGCAACGGAGTGGGCAACGTCTGGCTCGCTGAGTCCCGTCGCACTGGTGGATGCGTGACGGAGCCGGACGCAATATCATGGAACTGCTGCACAGTCTGTGAACTGTCAACAACCATGGGTGCGCGAGGAAGCACAGCGTCAACCCGAGACTGTCTAGGCCGTCTGGGTTGTGCAGTCAACACCCTACCGGGTTGCTGAGGTTGACGCACTGCGTCAAAACAAGTCACCTCTGCTGGTTGTTGAACGTCCTGAACGTCAACAACCACCTCCGAGCGTCGCTTAACGTCAACGTGCGGCTGGCAACCCACACTGGGTCGCATCGGTGGAGGAACCACCTCAACTGGCAGACGCGAGTAGGTTACCTCAGCGTCAACAGGGCGCACAACCGACCGGTTGGAAGGTTGTTGGCCAGAAGGTTCGGTAGCAACCTTCTCCGCATTAAAGTCCTCTATCAAGGACGCAAGCTTGGACTGCATGTCTTGCAGCAAAGCCCATTTAGGGTCTACGGGAGCAGGTGTGGCAACAGACGGGGTTAGCGACTGAGGCGGTACCGTTTACCATCCCTGAAAGCCTTTTAAGCGTGACATAATTGTACAGCAAAACTTCAAAGGCTCGAAAACAGCTGTGAAGTTGACCTGTAAACAACTTGGAGCGTCTCCTGGCCAGGCGCCAGGGAGAGTCTACGAGAATTGAGAAGTCTATCTGGGCAGAGGCATGAACTCCCAAGCCGAGAACTTCTCTCGTGTCATATCAGACTCTCGCTCTATAAACCAGTTTAAAAGAAGGGAAAGCAAAGGCTGTATCCCCCAAACTCCTCCTGGTGAAAAACCAGTCGCCTAGCCAACGTAAAGCTCTCTAGGAGAGCGAGAGAGCACTAGCTTAAAAACAACGGCTTCGAAGTAGCTAGGCCTAGTGTAAGCTCTGACGTTTAGACGAACGAGGAGCAGCAGTTACAAAAAGATCCGGACAAAGATCCTTAAAAAAATCATCATGATTTAATTAAAGTCCATAGGAGGCTAAGCAGCTTTAGGCTCCTCTCCATCTGACAGAGTCCTCAAGGGAATATCGGTAGGAGGGGGAACAGCAACTTCCTCAACTACAGGAACCTTGTCCGAAAAAAGCTGAGTCTCAAGCAAGGGAGAGACCTACCGTGGTGGCAATGCTTTACAAGCAGAGTCCACACTCACTGGTGCATTAGTAGCGGACCAGAACGCAACGTCATGTAACTGCTTGACAGTCTGTGAACTGTCAACAACTGAACTGTCAACCACAACAGGTGCGTGAGGACGCACAGCGTCCACTCGAGACTGCTTTGACTGCCTAGACTGAGCAGTCAAAACAACTCTAGAATGCGGAGGTTGACGCACAGCGTCAAAACAAGTCAACTCCGATTGTTAGTGAACGTCTTGAACGTCAACAGGAGCATCAGCAAGTGGCCTAACGTCCAAATGCGGCTGAAAAACCACACGAGACCGCATCGAGTGTGGTTCTAAACAACCTGACTGACGTGACTAAGCTACGCCAACGTCAACAGTAAGCACAAAGGAACGTTAGGTTGGCTGAAAGCCAGGATATCGATGAGATAAACGGCTAGACTCAACGGACTAATCGGCAGAATAGTCTTCCATAAGGGAGGCAAGCATATACTGCATGACTTGCCATACAACCCATTAAGGATCAACGGAAATGGTTGTGGTAAGAGACGAGGGTAACGTCTGTGACCGCAACACTTTGCCTACAAAAAAAGACTCTCGGAGTCTGTGTTACGCTTTTGTTAGGCGGCGAGCAGTTATCCGATGACTGCATAGGGTCAGAGCTGTCCTAATGGTTGTAACCAGGACGCTGGACCTGTCCTGAAAGGACTGACTTTCGCTTAAGGGCTTCGAAACCTTGTGACAGGTTTCTTATGCGAAAAGCCTTCGGATGACGAGGAGAAACAACGTCTCTCTCGTCTTATGGTAGGGGAGATCTTGGTAAGATACACCCAATACCATAGAGGGAAAACGTCTGTTCGTTGGTCAAGGCCTCTCGAACCCATAAGTCGTTTGACATTACTTCTCCCCTGGGCTTGGGAGCATGTAAGAGGTCCCGGACTAGGTGAACGACAGGCACGAACAGACGAACCCTCGGAAGCAACACTGTAACACTTTGCGCATATCACTTTATCACTTCGATTTTCTGTTTTGCACTTATTTCACTGAAATTTCTACTGATTTCTACCTGAAACACACAATTCTACCCTTCATTAAAAGGTAGTAATTGCGAAATCAGTCGTATAATGCAAGCTCATTAATACCAGCAAAAAACAGAAAGCATATTTAAAGATAAAAAAAAATCAGTGGCTGGGAAAGAGACTAAACACTAGTTCATATAACTACGTTTTCAATCTCTCACCGCACGTAGCCTAGGGACGAGAATAAAAAACTAAAACGTTTTATCCTTCCTCCCCGTACAGCGACTAGGGACGAGAGTAACACGAGAACAACGTTACCCGCTTGAACGGAACGTTTTCTCTCCTCTCTCTCCCTCCGTCTCTATCTCTCTCTCTCTCTTTCTCTCTTGATTTCGCACCTAAGAGAAGAGCCCAATTATATTACGTCAAAAAAACATGTTATTTGACTAAAGGAAAAAACTGAAAGGTTTTTCAAATAAAAAGTTCCTTTAAAATAGAATTTAAAACATTTAAGCTAAGAAAGAATGAACAAAACGTCAGAATCGATTTACTCTTACTGCAAAGTGAAACCGTGATACACTCTCTCTCTATCGTAACGATAGAGCGCATGTTGAACGTCCTGAACGTCAACAACTGCGTAGCATAAATAAACAAAACGTTAGTTCATCTTTGAAAACAGTACGAAGACTATCAAAGAAATTCTTTCATAAAATATTACATTTAAAAAGTTTTAAATCCTTAGCTCTATAAAAGCTAATTACGATATAAAGGGCTCAACGTTGATTAACTTCGGTTTCCAAGTTAGGACCGCCTACTCTTAGGAAAGGTCTATATATACAAAACATTAAAATTATTTTTATATGTTTATAATAAATGGAAAGTTAATCGAAGAGGCCTAATAAAGGCGGAGAGATATAAAATATATAGAGGAAAATCTATAACGTGATATAATTACTAAAAGCCTAAACACACTTCCGCTAAGGGAAGGGTCGGCCATTTAAAAGTGAAAGAAAGTCCATACTCTCTTTGTCACCATAATTAAATCTATCCAAAACGAGTTCAAGATTTAAGATGAAGATAAAACACCTGCATAGCGAAAGCTCAAAACTAGAATAGTGTACTTCACCAATTAGTTGTGAAAACAAATCCAGTTTAGCAACAGCGAATAAGCACGTATTGTCGGGAGCACGACAGAGAGAAAATTGAGTTCTTTGTTTACATTGAGTACTGGGTATCTGGACGACAGATGGCGCTGTTGGGCACACCCGCAACCTGTGTAGCGATCGCTGGCGAATTTTACCTTAGAGTTTTCTGTCGAGCAACAGAGTTGCAGCTATTATAATCACCGGCTAAGTTAAATATTGAAAAAGCTAACTTACTTTAAAAGTGTGGTGATGATGGATTGACAAATGGTATCACAGCCCAAGACTAGTTCACCTAATTCAGACAGCATCTCATTATTAGATGAAGTTGATATTGCAATCTCCATGTCAGCTTCCATTATGTCTGGAGCATCAAACGTCGTCCCACGCTGTCCACTCATGATAATAGCTTTCAACAGCTGAAAAAAAAGAGGTTTTAAAGGTTTTACAATTAACAAAAAAAAAAAAAAAAAAAAATTGTGTCTTATATTTTAAGGAAAGTGTCTTTTTGTCTAATTATCATTATTAATCATTAGTTGAAAATGCAGGATGCTATTAGCCCAAGGGCTCCAACAGGAAAAAATACATTTGAACCATACAGTATACCTAAATTAACTGCAAATACCTGTAAATTACGTAGTTATTAGAACATAATGCAATCATAAATGGAAAATAATACAGTACATACTATAAAATACTGTACATAAACCGTCATACCTCTTTTCACTAAAGAATCTACTTACAAAATTTTCAGCTGCAAAACAAGATGCGAAGATTTTTCTGACTCACATTGCGAAAATTGTTTCATGATAAGAAAAGAAATTTGCCTGCCAGGTCAAAAATAATTTAGTCATCCATTAACAAAAATTTGAAGAAAATGAGGGGACCACTTCCCAAACACATAATGTATGTTTCGTCTGCACGACCTCCCCAACCCAACTTGGGATGCGTCCATGTGAAGAATCATGGAAGTTGGGAGAGGACCATCAGAACTGACATGGAGAGAGAGCCTTTGGTAGGAACTACAGTCTGAGAATCCTTTTGCAGCACATGGGTAACAGACATCTTTCCCAAAGCCTCTTTTGTATAGCTAAGAAAAATACGGGAATACAAATCATTGTCATTTATATGGAGAGTATTCCTTAGGTGGGAGGAAGTCCCCTGTAGCAGGTGGACATTGTCTAACCCTTAACACATATAAAGAAAAAGGTGATATAAAATGACTAGCTTGTATGAGAGGCAAGGTCTAGAAGTCATTTCCTCAGTAAGATTACATGACCAATAGCAAGGACAGGATTATTTCAATATATTTTGAAAATATTCTTAAAAACCATATGTCAAAAGAAAAGGCACGGTCTCTTACTTGTACACGTGTTTCTTCAATGTGGATACACCTAAGTGAGGGATGTCCATAAGCAAAGAAAAGAATTCATTCATTCCATTTTCATAATTTCAGTTAATCCTCCTGAAAACCAAAATATAATTTTCAAATGAGTTGTTGTGCAGCGACTACTGCACCCCCCAAACAAATGTCTTGTGATTTGGGGGTACAATCCTTTAGGTAATGTGAAATAAAGTTAGTCCTTCTCTTCTAGACTCTAGCACTAAGGACATACACTACTGATTGATTTTTTACTTAACACTAGGGTTCCAGCAATACCACAAACATCATGAACTCTGGGAAGGGACCCTGGCGGCGATTCTCCCAAGGATTTATATGCTCTAAAAATCATTTCTCACAACCAAGAAAAAATAGAATTCAATGACAATCTCTTTTTGTTACGACCTGCATTAAAAAAATAAGTTAGGGGCATTAGGAAGAAAAGGAGCAGTTCATTTCACATCAGACCGATCTCATAAGACAAAGTCACAGACTGTCCAAATCTTCCATTAGTTATTTCTCTGATAGCTGAAATGGAGAAGGAATCAAATCTGTTGCCAACAATGGATGGATTCTGAGTTTTTGCCACAAACTCCGAAACAAAACAAAAAGACAGTTCTTTCCATCCTTCGGATGGGTTAAAAAGATGAAATACGCCAAGCAGCTTACTCACTCACTCAGATTTAGTTAGGTCCAGAAGGAAGACCATTTTTTAAGTTTGGTCTCGATCTGAGGCTTTATGATGAGGCCTGTAAGGTGCCATTTCTAGGGAACCTTTTTCACACGCCAAAAGGGGGGTTTTAGTTCTCTGGATGGGCAAAAATGCTCAAAGCTCTTGGTCAGGGCTGAGAGTTCCCACAAGGAGGAGAGATCTATTTCCTTCAGTTTGAAGACCTGGCTTAAGGCCGAGCAATAACCTATTACTGCTGTGACAGAGAAATTTCTCCTTATGGAGGAATACTTTACCAAAAAGACCACTGCATAGGACTTACAGAGGTATTGTAACAACCAATTTACAGGCGGTCTCGAAAAACCTCTCTCAGTGGAGATGCTGGATAACCTCATCGTGAAACTTTCTGACGTGAGATTGATGTGTAAAGTTTTGCCACTCTTGGAGTTATCTTGAAAGTTATATAAGAAGATCCAGAAGGTTACGGTACCACTCCACATGAGGCCACCATGGAACTATGAGTACTAGAATTACTCTTCGATTCTTTGATTCCCTGATCTTGTTCATCGCTTAATGAATCAGGCAAACCACGAGAAAGGCTTAAATGTCCAGACCATCCCATTGGTGTTGGAATGCATCCTCCAATATCGCAGCTGGGTCTGGAATCGGAGCGCAACACACCTAGAGTTTGTTGATCAAGTGTGTGGCAAACACGTCCATTATTGGGGAACCCCAGAAAATCAAAAGACTCTACCACTCAAGGATACAAAGCCAATTGAGAACCAATTGTTGTCCCCAGTCGACTCTGTCTGCCATCACATTCTTCTTTCCTGTGATGAAACAAGGCAAAAGAAGACCTGCAATCATCTGGGCCCAATGGTGTATTCGCACTCTGCATTTGCATATGTGGGATACTGAGCCCCCTTGTTTGTTTATGTAGGTCATACAGTCGTGTTGTCGCTCATCAACATTACTGTGTGACCCCTGAAGGGTTTCTTATATGTAGAGTAATGCTTAGTAAGCAGATTTCATTTCTAGGTAATTCATATGGGAAGTCTTGTCCTCCTGCAACCATATGAGTTCATCCAAGATTCGTTTTGGAGACCCAAGCTCTGATTCTCTGTTCTCTACTGCTGCCTCAACCATGCTCAAGGAAAGAATGAAGAGACAACCCAGCACCAATCTGTTCCATACCAACTGTCCTTGGTCAAAAGCAGACACGAAAAGGGAACATGCACAGAATATCATCTATCAAGGCTCCTGTACTTTCACAGTTAGACAAACTAGTGCAACAGGCAAGTCACTATCCTTCCTTCCAACATCAACAACTGTTGGCTTGTTGCCTTGTCACCCCTCGAACACCCAAAAAGACAAATCCCAACATTACAACAAATGATATGATCAGCTATAAAATAGACTGAAGAGAAGCTGTAGGATGGGGGAGGGGGCATTAAGAGAAATGCCTTTCCCTCTATACCTCTCCAGGCCATGGTTGTTTGCATGGGATAGTCTGCGACTTTGGGGACATTAATAACTTCACTGCCATATCAGGGATAAGTCTCCAGCTAAGATCTTCAGAAGCAAATAAAAGTTGAAACAGAATACAATATAGTTAAGAACCTAAATGGACACTTCAAAGGCCCTTTGGTACAGTACTTTAAAACCCTGTGCTGCTCACAACTTACTGTTGGGTGTACCCATTTAACATCTAAGAATTTAAAGGTGATTTTTCTTAGCTACACAAACCTGACTTTATTAAATTACACTATTCTAAAGGATTAAAGGCTTTTATATGCATAGAAACAAAAAGTTTTAAAGAGGTTATTCCATTCTCTGTTTATGAAAGTCCCTTTATGAGGATAGAAGCCACAGGCTTCTCGCCCATCCCATCTGTCAACTCTATAATATGGGTATTTGCAAATGTAAAAGTGTTATAACTTACATCAACATATTCTCTCGTAAGCATTCGAATCAGCAAATCCTCCAATATTTCTTGAACGTCTTGATTCTCTTCCTGAGAATCACTTTCTACAACGATTGTTAGATGATCCCAGCGACCACTAAGCCGTTCTAGCACTGTTCATGAAAAGGAAAGAATAAACATCACAAATTTCATGTGAACAGACTAAATCTGTATAAATATTAAATAATGTAAATTATTTATGGCAAGCATGAATAAGGATATGTGTTAAAATAAGTAAGAATGCAAAATATCTACATCAAAATTTAATAATACTGTATTCTGTAATGTTAAAATATATGTAAGAATCTAAAATATCTATGACAAAGAAGAATAAAAAGTACAGTATGTAACAAAGTAATAAACAATAATAAAAACTCTACATTAATAAATTTTTCAAAATACTTTATAACAGAAAATGTCTGGTACTGTATACTCTTGTCAAAATACTAAGGTTTCATTTCAGATCTCAAAGTCATCATATTACATGTACATTTGTTATTCTAAAACTGTTACATACGTTCTAATATTAAACAATGCCGTAGTCATTATGCTGACATCACCAAATGTACAGAATGCAAGTGTTTTCGATTACAGTACTGCACAAGTAAATCTTATAAAAAAAAAACCTATGAAACAGTGAAAATATAAAAATCTATACAGTACAAGAAAAACGGAATACAACAGCAACATAAAACACTATTGCTATACAGTAGTGTACTTACTGTATGGACACAAATGATTTAGGACAGGCAATAATACAGGCTTGTAAAATTCTGCTGGACATGACTGAATGAAAGGCTTCAAAAATGTGCGAATTATGGGTCGTATTCTATAATCCGGGATAAGATGCAAGTTAGAAAACGAAGAGTGGATCAAATATTCTGCCAGATGAGGCTGCTGGTAAAACTCTACACCCAGCGAAACTCCTGCATTCCCCAAGATGTGATACGAATGGTCATGAACCATAGATAAAAAGTACTGCATTCGTTCAAGAGGATGTTGTACCTGTTAAGGAAGCAAAAAGTAAATTACTTAAATTGGTTATATTGAAATTAGAGAAGATGAAAAAAAAATGACAAAAAGAGCACACACTAGTTCAATCATTCCCTTTTGCCTTTCTTCAGAGCTGAGAACTCAGATTTTTAACCCAAATGTTTGGTTATACGTCTCCAGTAGTAACTCCCTTTGAAATATACACTCAAGAGTTCTTTAAATAAGGTTGACTATGAACAGTAACAAGTAAAATGATAAACTTCAAACTTACTAGGGTAGGGAACTAAACCTTCAAATAAAAGAAGACTTATGAAACTCATTCTCTATTGTAGTGACATACAACATTCTCAAGTTATTCTTTATGTTCGCCATACCAGTAAATGTGAACAGTTCTAACCTTAATTTAATTAATCTCAACACAATATAAACACAAAATGAAAACTTCCTGGCATATATTCAGAGTACAAAATGATAAATACTGATGAAAACATTACCACTGGGAAGAATCATCTCAACTTTTCAAAGACAGCACTGATTAAAACTATTCTAAATCCCTATCACTATTATCATGTTGTTGTTATTTTTTTTTATTGTTGTTGTTGTTGTCATTAAATATCATTCATCTGGTATTATCATCATCATTACTATTATTTGTTACTATTGCCTTAAATATCTTTATTATCATTATTACTACTAGTACTAGATCACAAAGTTGCATTTCTATTCTCTCACATTGCTAGACCTAAGATGAAAAGCTAAAGAAGTTGGATAGTTGAAGTGGGAAGACACCAAAGAGAAGGGATGAGATGTAAAATGAAGAAAGTAGTGCACCTGGGAATTGAAGGGTTAATACATAATTTTTTCAACAATTCCTGCAGAAACTACACAGAAGCTTATCTGATAAGAGGCGGCTATAATTTTCATTTGAACCTTTCAGCAAAATACCCTAGTAAAACAAGAAAACTATAAAAAAACATCTAATTTTCGCATGATTTCCAGCTATGGAACCAAACACTTGAAGCATAGTACATTACCTCTTTTTAATAAAATGGTAGAAAAAAAAGAACAATATAACAATCTGTTTGCAAGATGAAAAAAATATGTTGCAAATCTTGTATTTTAAAGCATATGAAGAACATTACTATGATGATGATGTGACCTACAATACAAAATAGCCTTACCTTCGGTAGATCACTATAAGGGTCTGCTGGATTTACAGAATTAAGCCCTAATATGTTATTTTTTTCAGATTCTGGTAACATATGAGCTTTAGCATACCCGGTAGAAACGCGCATAAGGGCATCTTGATGCCACAAAGTATTGAATAGCCGCACTAGACAGAAGAATTGTGGAAGAAGTGGCAGAATGTACGGAGTGGCCGGATTACGACACATCACTGTCCCATTTTCTGTTCTCTGCAGTATGAACCCTCCTTGTTCAGCGTGTTCTGTATCTGATGGGTATTCTGATCTCTTAATGATGGCTAATATCAAATTGACACTAAATATGATCTGAGCCCTGTTTTGTCCATTAACATCATTTTCACTCGGTTCAACAGGGGCCTTGTCCAACCCTACAAACGACATGAATTCCAAAGGAGAACTAAACTGCTGTTTAACACCAAGCCAAAAGTCTGATGCAGGCTTTAAGATTTTGCCGATGAAATTACTTTGTTTCTCAAAATTGACATGCTGATTACTGATAAGTATCAATGCCTCACTAAGAGTGACTTTTTCCATTTGTGATAACTCTAGTGGGTTATGACTCAAACTTTCAATGACTCCATTCATAAAATCAAATGCATTTATCAGAACGTCTGGATAACTCCTAGCTATTTTTACCAAGAGTGAACAGCCATGTCTTCGAACATTTTTTACTGTCCTGCTACGTGAATCTTTAGTTTGACCAGGTAATGAGAAAGTTAAAGCAGAAAAAATCTTGTTAAGAACATCCATCAACATTGTGGGGACAGTCCTCACAAATACAAAAAGACCAGATATACAAGATAAAAGTGTTGATAATATGAGTGGATCTACTGTCTCATAAGCAAGACACTGTTGAAGAAGCTGCACTCCACTTTCTGCATTTGGTTTAGCTCGATCACTTTGTACTGTTCGACTCATAACACTTTCAACTATCTGAGGAAAAAAGAGAAAAAGTCATAAGCTTTGTAAATCTTATAGTTAACAACTTTGGATAAACATTTACAAATTACAAACAAGGCTTTAAGAGTGCAGTAATGTGTGACAAATGAACAATTATTTCATTACCTGCGAGAGAGCATCCCATTCTAAAAAGGATGGTGAAAACAAATTGCACAGCTGCTTCTCAGCATTAGGTCCAGGATCAATAGGCTTCCGTATCTGCTGCGCTAATAACCGTTCTACATAAGAAAACATGGTTACGGGTGCTATGACTGACGCAACTTTAATCACATCAAGACTTTCAGCTCGTACCTGAGAGAAAAACATGAACATATTTTATATTACTGCTTTTCTCCTTTGCTTTAACAAATATCATC
Organism: Palaemon carinicauda; assembly: GCF_036898095.1. NCBI lineage: Eukaryota > Metazoa > Arthropoda > Malacostraca > Decapoda > Palaemonidae > Palaemon > Palaemon carinicauda. The sequence continues at coordinate 56,375,560 of NC_090762.1, read as the reverse complement.
TCAAAATGAACTATTCAAAGTAATTACACAACAGTATTATATTGCACATATATCGTACATCCTTCATATTTCTGGTTATGCCTATTTGCCAAATTGAAAGTGGCCAAAAGATTAATAGTGGCTGAACAGGCTGTCTTCTTATGCCACACTGCTTTTTTATGAAATCTAATTTAAAACTCAATCCAAAATCTAATGCTGCCATTACCCAAACGAATATAACAAATTTGGAAATAATTTGTATTTTTCCTAACATACGAACCTGAAGCTATTTATAATAGGGTATTACTTTCGGCGCTGCTGAAAGACGAGCCATGATAATTTTAGTGAGGGATAACTACCCCACCTGCTAGTTAGCGGGTGGGGGGGTGGGGTAGACTGGCTACCCCGCTCACTCACACCTCTCAGCTGAGTAACCACTTTGCTTTATGGCAGGACTTCTCGGGGGACAGGGTGGCGGGCCAATTTGTATAAATAGCTTCAGGTTTGTATGTTAGGAAAAATACAAATTATTTCCAAATTTGTTATTTGTTCTGACACAGATACAAACCTTCACTATCTATAATAGGGTGACTTACTCTTAGGAGGGAGGAAGTCCTCACCAACTGGCCTTGGTCATGACCCGGGGTCCTCTCTATTTCGATCTGTGATCGAAAGTAGAAGGGACCCTACCCTTGCTAAAATCAAGTGCCGATATGAGGTAATGCACTGATAGCGGCCTGCAGAAGCTTGTGTGTGAGTGGAACTAACAGTGTTGCTTGTCTTTAACATAGGAACTTAAGTACAGAACCTAATGTTCTTAAAGACTTACCCAATACCCTCCCTCTAAAAGGTATTGGGGACATAACAAAGTATTCTTCTATACTTAGGAGGCACAAGGGAAATGGGTCTTACCTACAGCGAGGTGAGGTCAGCTATGCTGAGGCTTGCGGAACTGTTTTCCCCACAGGGGATAAGGTGAAAGGAAGAAAGGAGCCAGGCATTCTTACTCATTCACCCCCAGACTAATCTGGGTAGCCTCAGCCCTCAACCCTCTGCTACTTGTCCATCAAGGAGCCTGAGGTGTTTAGACCATTTGTTGTGCGACCACCACAGGACCAATGGAAGACGTCTCCATGTTCTTGTGGGTTACGTCTTTGCAGGTAGTGGGTCGTGAAGGTCGATTGACGCTTCCACGTGCCCACTTAAAGTATCTGCACCACAGAGTAGTTTCTTGAACGCCAGGGACGTAGCAACGCCAGTGACGTTACGAGCTCTGGGTCTTAGGATGGAGGAGAGTCTAGATTAAGAGTAACCTCAATTGCCTTCCGATCCCAGAGGGGAAGGAAAACATTGAGGTCCTCCTCTTGACCTTCCCCATGCTGGTCAACAGAGCTGACATACGGGGGCGAGCTTGTATCGTTCTTTTAAGGTAACCCTACAGACTCCTCACTGGATAAAACCCCAGTTGATAGGTTTCCAGTTACCGATCAAAGACTCTTTATTCGAAATGGGGTGCACCTAGGGTACAGCACACTCGGATTGAGTCTTGGCAATCCACTCAGGGACGCCGCTGAGGATTACTTCTCACTGTCTCCTAGGGTAGGGGCACCAGAGGTTGGATCATACAACACACTAACTCTCTTGGTCAAAAGCACAAGTGAGTAGAAAGGGTGTCTTCCATGTAAGAAAACGATCTGCTGCTGGGCCTAAGGTTCGTAGAGAGGGGTCTTCAGAGATTGAAGGACCCGAACCGCGTTCCCAGGAGGAGGTTGAGATCCGACAGGGACAAGTTATCTCAAACTTGCACAAGTAAAGGCACCGATGGAAGAGAATTCCCTTCCACGACATCTTTTCTGTAATCTGTTGCGAAAGGCCTCTCTGAGAGGGGTGGTGTAGGATCGTCCCAAGCGAGAAGTCGAAGCAAAGCTACAGCTTAGGAAAGCGTTAGCATGTGGCTGCTTGGAAGATCGTGCCGTGGCGGAAGATCGTGCCATGGAGGAAGATCCCTCGGAACTCCGTCAGGAGCTGTAGAAGGTCCGGGAACCATTCTTCGGGTTGCCATAGCAAAGCTATTGGAGCTTCGTCAGGGGCTGCAGAAGGTCTGGGAACCATTCTGCGGGATGCCATAGCGAAGCTATTGGAGTCATTGATAAGATCCTGCTTATCCTGACTTGGCTGAAGACTTTTTCACCAGTCTGAATGGGGGGAAAAAACGAGGTACATCTCAAGGCCGCCCCACCGATCTTGGAATACTTCTTGTTTGAGGTCCTGGGGAACGGTCGGGTGGAAGCCTGAAGATCAGGGCCGTTGCGAGCATAACCACAGTCGGGGACCCCACAAAGTTAAGACTTTGTTGGATACAAGAAGATTCCAAGACAATAGGAGCCCACTATCTGGGTGGTTTTGCAAGCACATTCCTATACCAGGAATGATGCGAGCGATGGGGGCAACTAGTTGTCCTCTGTCCATCTAAGGCTTCGTACTGTTAGATGGTTCTCTAAGAGAGGTGAATGCTAGTACCTTTCTGAATCAGACCAACAGACGAGGATTGAATGGTATGGCATATGCCCCCCCCCCCCCCTCTCTCTTTTGATGCATTATAGAGAGCATCAGGTCCAGAAGGAAGACGAGAAGACAGACCTCTTTGCGGAAGCTATCGTCTGCCACCCATCATCCGCGGATTGTCCAGCGGTGAGGGCAGGGAGTGAATAGCAATAAACACGCCTTGAGATGATGTTCAAACGTGTAACCAATTGCACATTCTTGTAACAAAGGGGAACAGCCTGTTCTCCCTCCAACTGCCACTAATCCTGTGTGGTTGGCCGAATAAGACCGATACCAAACGGTAAACCAGTTAATCAGTACAGCTTATATTATAATAGCGAATCTCCATAGAGGGGATTGAGACGTATCTTCAATCTATTGTTGGGTGGTAAAGAGCATAAGTGTACTACGGAGTAGTAACACCGAACTGTATGCATGATAAGTATACATGCGTAGTTCGACTTGAAAGTCGTGTCCGGAACTCAGTTGGAGAACGTTGGAAATGTTCGTAACGGAGGTTTCTCCTTCTTAGGACAAAAACATTCGTACTTCTCCGTCTCCGATCGGTAAACTAGCATTTATATTAAATGTTCCCTACTAGGGAACACAAATGCTTCTGAGAAGTTTCCAGCCAAAGCCTTTGTAGGAGACTAAGACTTCCGATCGGGAGAAAGGAAAAAATGCCTATAAGGAGACGGAACGTAAATGCCGTATGTCTGGCTACAGAAAAGTAGTCAAGTAATGTACTGAATAACCTGGTCTCATTAAGGGATATAAATAAACAACTTAATAGAACGGAGTTCTAATTGGAAGATGTATATAGCACTTATTGGCAGAGAGATCGCTTGCAAGCAAATATGTACTTGTCCATTTGCGCTAGCGCATGCGTATTCTCTGCCTCCAGGAAAAGTTTGCAACGAATCCGGTTTTGGGAATAATGTATATGCGACGAATCGCAACATTATTGCCGAAAGAATTTTGATCGTAGACTAACTGTAATATTTTCTTGAATGAGAGCGAATATGTTCTCAAACAAAATATACAGTTATAGAGGCGATCATTTCCTCTTTGGTTTACCCCTCCTCTGTAAGTGAGGGGCTAGCCAGGGTTCATTACACAGAAACAGATGTCTGATTACCCATGGGCGGGGTTTGAATCGTTCGTAACGTAATGAAAAGATGCCCACGCTATTGCTATCGTTCTTTAACGTTAGCTAACAGTGTTCCTTCAGGACTAATTGTTCGAAACAATGGCGCGCCACAGGATGTTCAAGAGCATGGCGAGCAACAGGATGTTCGCTCATATGGCACGCCAAAGGATGAACCCGCGCGTCATGATCGCCATTTTGCTTGCGTGCGCAAACGGTCGTGCGCCAAGTCGGTCGTGCGCGCCAATTTGGCCGTGCGCGTGAGAGTTCTCAGGTTGGTAAGAGAACTGATTGCTACGCTCACCCGAAGGTTCACGATAGCTTGTGTTGTGTGAGCGCAAACGATCAACACAATGAGAGTTTGGAAACTCTCTGTCATAAAAAGAATGACTCAGGTCACGAGAACCCGAAGTTCAGCGTGAACTGTGTTGCGCGAACCCTAAGGGTCAGCGCAACGAGAAACTTTCCTGTCACTAAACACCGAAGTGTCGGAGTGACTAAAGTTACAAGAGCCCAAGGGTTCTGCGTAACTAATGTTACAAGACCCCGAAGGGTCAGCATAACGAGAAACCGAAGTTTCCTTGTCACAAAACACCAAAGTGTCAGTGACTAAAGTTACGAGAGCCCTAGGGTTCAACGTAACTGATGTTACGAGACCCCGAAGGGTCAGCGTAACGAGAAACCGCAGTTTCCCTGTCACAACACACCGGAGTGTAAGAGTGACTAAAGTTACGAGAGCCCAAGGGTTCAGCGTAACTAATGTTACGAGACCCCGAAGGGTCGGCGCAATGAGAAACCGAAGTTTCCCAGTCACAAAGCACCGAAGTGTCAGAGTGACTAAAGTTACGGGAGCCCAATGTTACTGCATAACTAATGTTACGAGACCCCGAAGGATCAGCGTAACAAGGAATCAAGGTTCCTCTGTCACAAGACCCCAAAAGGTCGGCGTGATTGATGGTACATGTTCCCGAAGACTCAATGTTACCATCGTTATGAGAGCCCGAAGGTTCAGCGTAACTGAAACCCGAAGGTTTCGAGCAGAGTCCCGAAGGACTCCTACTGTCATGAGAACCAGCAGGATCAACATGACGAGAACCCGAAGGCTCAAACGATCACGCCAGCCCAAAGGGTGATCGAACGAGACCCCGAAGGATCAAGAACCAGCAGGTTCAAAATAACACCTCCACATAAGAGGTTTGTTCTCCCGAAGGAGAAAGTCGCTTAAGAGAAGGCTCTCGCTCCGCCCCTGAAGGAGAACCATAAGCGTAGGGATAACCTGCTTCGGAGAAAGCTCTGCCACCGCCCCTGGTAGATCAGCAAGCTCCTACAAGTTATTTCTCGCGAACGAGAGGGAAGTTCTCCCGAAGGAGATCGCCTAAAACAAGCTTTTTCCCAGCTCTATGGGAAAAGAGCGTAGGCGTAAGAAACTCTCTCCCGCGAACGAGAGAGAAGTCCTCCCGAAGGAGGACATCGCCTAAGGCAAGCTTTCTCCCAGCTCTATGGGAAAAAAGCGTAGGCTTAATAATCTCTCTCTCTCGCAAACGAGAGTGAAGTCTTCCCAAATAAGGACATCGCCTAAAACAAGCTTTCTCCCAGCTCTATGGGAAAAGAGCGTAGGCGTAAGAAACTCTCTCCCGCGAACGAGAGAGAAGTCCTCCCGAAGGAGGACATCGCCTTAGGCAAGCTTTCTCCCAGCTCTATGGGAAAAAAGCGTAGGCTTAATAATCTCTCTCTCTCGCGAACGAGAGTGAAGTCCTCCCAAATAAGGACATCGCCTAAAACAAGCTTCTCTCAGCTCTATGGGAAAAGAGCGTAGGCGTAAGAAACTCTCTCCCGCGAACGAGAGAGAAGTCCTCCCGAAGGAGGACATCGCCTAAGGCAAGCTTTCTCCCAGCTCTATGGGAAAAAAGCGTAGGCTTAATAATCTCTCTCTCTCGCAAACGAGAGTGAAGTCTTCCCAAATAAGGACATCGCCTAAAACAAGCTTTCTCCCAGCTCTATGGGAAAAGAGCGTAGGCGTAAGAAACTCTCTCCCGCGAACGAGAGAGAAGTCCTCCCGAAGGAGGACATCGCCTTAGGCAAGCTTTCTCCCAGCTCTATGGGAAAAAAGCGTAGGCTTAATAATCTCTCTCTCTCGCGAACGAGAGTGAAGTCCTCCCAAATAAGGACATCGCCTAAAACAAGCTTCTCTCAGCTCTATGGGAAAAGAGCGTAGGCGTAAGAAACTCTCTCCCGCGAACGAGAGAGAAGTCCTCCCGAAGGAGGACATCGCCTTAGGCAAGCTTTCTCCCAGCTCTATGGGAAAAAAGCGTAGGCGTAAAAAATCTCTCTCACGAACGAGAGAGAAGTCCTCCCGCAAGAGGACATAGCCCAAGTAAAGCTTTATCCCAGCTCTATGGGAAAAAAGCATAGGCGTAAACAAAAGTCACTCTCACTCTCACTCTCTCTCTCTCTCTCTCTCTCTCTCTCTCTCTCTCTCTCTCTCTCTCTCTCTCTCTCTCTCTCTCTCGCGCGAGAGAGAGAGAGAGAAGTTCCCCTCGAAGGAGGAACATCAAGTTGAAGGTTGACAGCGAATGCTACCTCGTAATGAGGGCAGCTCACAAGCTACCACATGTGTACTACGTCACTGTTACCTGTAAAAAAAAGAAAGTTGTTATCAATTACAATTCATGCTCCGTTGTACAAAATATACTATTCGGGGAATAAGTCACCTTCCTTGTAAGACAATTCCTCGAAAGGGAGCTGAACTGTTATAAACTTTAATTCTGTAATGAAACAAACACACGGCAGTGCTGAGAACCTGCCGAAAGACAACCTTACGGCGGAGGCAGTTGGATACCATGTCAACAGCACTAAAGTTACACGTATCTAACAACGTACATTTCCATTTATACATATATACACTCAAATATATGTAAGATAAATGAAAACACACAAGAAACCAAAAATAAAAATAAATGAAAAAAATCAAGGCCAGTCTATGAGGGAGAGAAGGACAGCATGTCCGTCCTCTACCGAGCCAAAAAGTAAAGTGGTTACTCAGCCGAGAGGTGTGAATGAGCGGGGTAGCCAGTCTACCCCACCCCCCACCTGCTAATTAGCTGATGGGGTAGTTATCCCTCACTAAAATTATCATGGCTCGTCTTTCAGCTGCGCCGAAAGTAATACCCTATTATAAATAGCGAAGGTTTGTATCTGTGCCGGAACAACTATCAATTTGCTGAAAAAAATTTTTTACTATCAAGGGATGTGGGTGCTCCTCCTCGCTAATTTAAAACTTGTACATAAATTTATAAACAAATGGCATACATGAAGTTCGAAACATAACCAAAGCACACAAACTATGGATAAAAATTAGAAAAGTTTAATGAAAACAACAGTACTGACAAGAGAAATGAAAGTGAAATAAAAATCAACTGAATTCAGATAACCTCATAAAGAGGTTCTTCAGCCAAATCACTTAATCTTAAGATTAATTGGTGACCTGGTAGTAGGATATCGGAGATAGAACAACTTGGAAACGGCTCTCTAGAAATAACGACCCTGCATAGCAGGAAAAGCTTTAGTCGAAGAAGAAATAGTAGTATCCTTGCCTGGTGATAGCCAGACTGGGGTTCAAGTCACCCTCAAACTCGTTAGTTCCTTTGGTTGCTGCTACCTCACCATCCTCGTGAGCTAAGGAGCCTATAGGTCAAGCTGCCGAGTCATCAGCTGCCACTGCCTGGCACTCTTTGATCCTAGCTTGGGTGGAGAGGGGGTTTGGGCACTGATCATATGTAATATGGTCAGTCTCTAGGGCATTGTCCTGCTTGATAGGGCAATGTCACTGTCCCTTACCTCTGCCATTCATGAGCAGCCTTTAAACCTTTAAAGTGAATACAAAAGACCTGTAACATATTTGGAAACATAAATCTACTTCAAATTACTAAGACGGGGACTAAAGTATCCTATAATAAGGTTCTTCACTGATTTTAAGCAAAACTATTCTAAAACAAGGTTCTTCACCGTTTTTAGGTTAAAGTATTCTATAACAAGGTTCTTCACTATTTTCAAGCTTAAATATTCCATAAAAAGATGTGTCACTGTTTTTAAGCTCAAGTATTTTGTAACAAGGTTTTTCACTGTTTTAAAGCTTCAATTTTCTATAACAAGATGTTTCACTGTTTTCAAGTTAAAGTAATCTAACACAAAGTTCTTCACTATTTTCAAGTTAAAGTATTCTATAACAAGGTTCTTCACAGATTTTAAGCTAACTATTCTATAACAAGGTTCTTAACTGTTTTTGAGCTGAATTATCCTATAACAAGATTCTTCACTGTTTTTAAGCTTAAACATTCTATAACAAAATGTGTCACTATTTTAAGTTTAAAGTATTTTAAAACATGGTTCATCACTGTTTTTAGCTTTTAAGTATTCTATAACAAAGTTCTTTGCTGTTTTTAAGCTAAAATAATCTATAACATGATGTGTCACCATTTTTAAGCTAAAATATTCTAAAAAAAGGTTCACTATTTCTAAGTTAAGTTATTCTATAACAAGGTTCTTTACTGTTTTTAAATTAAAGTATTCTAAGACAAGGTGCTTTAATGTTTTCAAGCTAGAATATTCTATAACAAGATGTGTCACCGTTTTTAAGCTAAAATATTCTACAACAAAGTTCACTATTTTTAAGTTAAGTTATTATATAACAAGGTTCTTCGCTGTTTTCAAGCTTAAGTATTTTATAACAAGGTTCTTCACTGTTTTAAACTCAAGTATTCTATAACAAGATGTGCCACTGTTTTTAAGCTAAGTATTCTAAAACAAGCTTCAATATTTTTAACGTAAATTATTCTATAACAAGGTTCTTTACTGCGTTTAAGCTAAAGTATTCTATAACAGTGTTCTTCATTGTTTTTAAGCTGAAGTATTCTATGACAAAATTCTTCGCTGTTTTTAAGATCAATTATTCTATAAAACGTATTCTAAAACATGGTTCTATCTTCACTGTTATTAACCCCGTCACAACAAGGCAGCAGATCTGCCCTCAGATATTTGTCACCATTGGATATACGTACATGCTCGCTTACCCTATAATAACTTACACTTCCATGTTTACTCGTTTTACTACTGATTACAGAATACATTTTTCAAAAGTCTGCTTTATTTTGTAATGTATTTCACTCTAAAACAAGCAAAATATTTTTTCTCTTTATTGTGAAGTGATTATAAACAATTTTTGAGAGAGAGAGAGAGAGAGAGAGAGAGAGAGAGAGAGAGAGAGAGAGAGAGAGAGAGAGAGAGAGAGAGAGAGAGAGAGAGAGAGATCTTTTATTCCACCTTGCAAATGACTGTCACCGAGAGTGAGAGAGAGAGAGAGAGAGAGAGAGAGAGAGAGAGAGAGAGAGAGAGAGAGATGATCGTTAATAGACATGGCAGTTGAGTAAAAAGGAATAAAATAAGAAAAAACAAATCTTGCCGTGTGTCAACAATTTAGATTACTGGTAAAATGTTTTGGTGACATTGTGGGTGGGAGTCAGAGGAGAACCGATGATGGTTGAAGAACGCTACACAGTACTTTCGGTGTGATTTGAACACGTATGTCAACATAAAAATAAACAAAAATAGACCATACATAATCACGAATTAGGACTAAAATCGCAAATGTTTCAGTTGGTGGTGGGATGAGATGTGAGGATCCTTACGTCTCTAAGCTAAGGGTGTCATAGGAAGTTTGAGTAGTCTCAGGTAGAGAAGGTCGCCATTGGCTAGAGAGAATAGTGTGAGTCTACATGGTAACAAAACAGATTAAAATAGCTCTTACAGAAGCAGGAATAAAGGCTAGAATCCCAAAAACATCGTTGGTTGGCTAATATCAGGGAGGGGAGGAGATTTTTTAGTAAAATTTCCTGAGTGTAAATTGTATGATATACGACCACGTAGGGACGGGACGAGGGGGCTAGGAACCTCCTTCTCCTGTATCTACATCCTGTGAGACATCGAAAAAGAGATGGAGCTGGGGGGAGAGTGACTGCTCCCCGCACTCTAGTTTTGGGGTGTTTGAATGTGCGTGGATGTTGTACGATAGAGAGTAAAAGATGTGAAATTGGAAGTATGTTTAGGAATAGAAGGATGGATGTATTGGCCTTGTGTGAGACGAAGATAAAAGGAAAGGGTGAAGTGATGTTTGGTGAAATGTCTGGTAGAGTGTCTGGGATTGAAAGGGGAAGAGCGAGAGAGGGTGTGGCTTTATTGCTGAGTGAATGGATGACAGGTAAAGTAGTGGAATGGAAGGAGATATCATCTAGGTTAATGTGGGTAAGGGTTAGGTTGGGTAGGGAATGTTGGGCGTTTGTCAGTGCGTATGGGCCAGGTAGTGAGAAAAGTGAAGAAGAGCGGAATGAGTTCTGGAATGAATTAACTAGGTGTGTAGAAGGACTGGGTAGAAGGAATTATGTAGTTATCATGGGTGACTTAAATGCTAGAGTGGGCGCTGGAGAGGTAGAAGGTGTCATTGGGAACTATGGCGTACCAGGTGAAAATGAGAGTGGTGAGAGACTGGTAGATATGTGTGTTGAGCAAGAGATGGTGATAAGTAATAGATTTTTCAAAAAGAAAGATAACAATAAATATACATGGGTAAGAGTGGCCAATGGAAGAGTAGTAGAAAGGGCATTAATGGATTATGTGTTGATAACTAAAAGAATGTTTGGAAGATTGAAAGACGTGCACGTGTTTAGGGGTATGGCTAACGGTATGTCTGATCATTTTTTGGTGGAAGGAAAATTAGTTGTAGCAAAAGAATGGGGGAATAGAGTAGGTGGATGTAAAAGGGAGCTAGTGAGGGTTGAAGAGCTAATAAAACCGGGGGTAAAAAGTAAATATCAGGAAAGGTTGAAAATGATATATGACGAAGTGAAAGTAAGAGAAACTGGCAATTTAGAGGAGGAGTGGAATTTAGTAAAAGAAAATTTTGTTGGGATTGCAAGTGATGTGTGTGGAAAGAAGGTTGTTGGAGGCAGCATGAGGAAGGGCAGTGAATGGTGGAATGAAGAAGTGAAGGTAAAAGTGAAAGAGAAAAAGAGGGCTTTTGAAGAATGGCTGCAGAGTAATAGTATAGAGAAGTATGAAAAATATAAAGAGAAAAATGTGGAAGTAAAGCGCAAGGTACGTGAGGCAAAGAGGGCAGCTGACCGGAGGTGGGGTCAGGGATTGGGTCATTCATATGAAGAGAATAAGAAGAAGTTTTGGAAAGAAGTGAACAGAGTAAGGAAGGCTGGCTCAAGAATTGAAGAGACAGTGAAAGATGGAAATGGAAGGTTGTTAAAAGGAGAGGAGGCAAGGAAAAGATGGGCAGAATATTTTGAAAGTTTACTGAATGTTGAGGATAATAGGGAGGCAGATATAATTGCTGTTGCAGGTGTTGAAGTGCCAGTGATGGGAGATGAGAATGAGAGAGAGATTACAATAGATGAATTGAGGAGAGCACTAGATGAAACGGGAGTAGGAAAAGCATCTGGTATGGATGGTGTGAGAGCTGAGATGTTGAAGGAGGGGGGTGTGACTGTACTTGAATGGTTGGTGAGATTGTTTAATAGGTGTTTTGTGTTGTCAATGGTACCAGTAGATTGGGTTTGTGCATGTATTGTACCACTATATAAGGGTAAGGGAGATGTGCATGAGTGTTGTAATTCAAGAGGTATTAGTTTGTTAAGCGTAGTTGGAAAAGTGTATGGTAGAGTAATGATTAATAGGATCAAGGATAGTACAGAGAATGCAATCTTAGAAATACAGGGTGGTTTTAGAAGAGGTAGGGGTTGTATGAATCAGATTTTTACAGTTAGGCAGATATGCGAGAAATATTTACCAAAAGGTAAGGAGGTGTATGTTGCGTTTATGGATCTGGAGAAAGCGTATGATAGAGTTGATAGGGAAGCAATGTGGAATGTGATGAGGTTATATGGAGTTGGTGGAAGGTTGTTGCAAGCAGTGAAAAGTTTCTACAAAGGTAGTAAAGCATGTGTTAGGATAGGAAATGAAGTGAGTGATTGGTTTCCGGTGAGAGTGGGGCTGAGACAGGGATGTGTGATGTCGCTGTGGTTGTTTAACTTGTATGTTGATGGAGTGGTGAGAGAGGTGAATGCTCGAGTGCTTGGACGAGGATTAAAACTGGTAGATGAGAATGACCATGAATGGGAGATAAATCAGTTTTTGTTTGCGGATGATACTGTACTGGTTGCAGACACAGAATTTGGAAGTGTGTGTGAGAGAAGGAAGTTGAGAGTTAATGTGGGTAAGAGTAAGGTTATGAGATATACGAGAAGGGAAGGTGGTGCAAGGTTGAATGTCATGTTGAATGGAGAGTTACTTGAGGAGGTGGATCAGTTTAAGTACTTTGGGTCTGTTGTTGCAGCAAATGGTGGAGTGGAAGCAGATGTACGTCAGAGAGTGAATGAAGGTTGCAAAGTGTTGGGGGCAGTTAAGGGAGTAGTAAAAAATAGAGGGTTGGGCATGAATGTAAAGAGAGTTCTATATGAGAAAGTGATTGTACCAACTGTGATGTATGGATCGGAGTTGTGGGGAATGAAAGTGATGGAGAGACAGAAATTGAATGTGTTTGAGATGAAGTGTCTAAGGAGTATAGCTGGTGTATCTCGAGTAGATAGGGTTAGGAACGAAGTGGTGAGGGTGAGAACGGGTGTAAGAAATGAGTTGGCAGCTAGAGTGGATATAAATGTGTTGAGGTGGTTTGGCCATGTTGAGAAAATGGAAAATGGCTGTCTGCTAAAGAAGGTGATGAATGCAAGAGTTGATGGGAGAAGTACGAGAGGAAGGCCAAGGTTTGGGTGGATGGATGGTGTGAAGGAAGCTCTGGGTGATACGAGGATAGATGTGAGCGAGGCAAGAGAGCGTGCTAGAAATAGGAATGAATGGCGAGCGATTGTGACACAGTTCCGGTAGGCCCTGCTGCTGCCTCCGATGCCTTAGATGACCGCGGAGGTAGCAGCAGTAGGGGATTCAGCATTATGAAGCTTCATCTGTGGTGGATAATGTGGGAGGGTGGGCTGTGACACCCTAGCAGTACCAGCTGAACTCGGTTGAGTCCCTTGTTAGGCTGGGAGGAACGTAGAGAGTAGAGGTCCCCTTTTTGTTTTTGTTTCTTTGTTGATGTCGGCTACCCCCCAAAATTGGGTGAAGTGCCTTAGTATATGGATGGATGGGACGACCACGTGTCGTACTCATTACATTAGTACGATATATAAGTAATTTTAACTTCCACATGATTTACACTGTATTTGTAAATGACATATCCAGGAAGTCGTCATGAGCATCTAAGTGCAAATTTTGATGTCAAGCGATGTCATTGTAGTGATGAGGTTAAGGTCCCTTCATTTAAAGGACTCCCGGACATAATATTACCTTAATGCTTTGAGTGACATTAGATGTAATTTCTGTTCAGTATTTCTACTCCCTTCAGCACTATTCAACAAAATTTACATCCAATAATTAACTATTTTCTTATTTATTATTTACATATAGAAAAATTTTATAAAATACAGTATGCAACATTACATACAATAGAAATTAAACTCATTCAACTATACAGTAATAAATTTGATAAAATCCTATCTTACATAGTTCTTGTGCTGAGTTACATAAAAAGTAAAAAAAAAAGGGCCTCGAGGTTGGGTACCAAATCATTTAGTGAAGGGTTGGTGCTCATAGGGTTAACAACCTGACCTCCTTAGCATTTGAGCTCCCAAAGGAACAAATATAAAACAGTACCTTACCTTATAAAAAAATTGAGAATAATCTTCATCAGAGTCAAAATCAAAGCGAGAATACTGACAACTGTCAGAATCATTTTTTGAAGGATACCCATGCTTGATAACCTGAAAAAAATTAAAGGTTACATCAGTCTCACAAACATTTGGCATATAGAGATACTGTACATCATTTAACAAACTAATATACAGGTAATAAAAATACTTCAAACCAACCTTTCGAGAGACAATTTCTATCCACGATGGAATTACAGAATTAAAAGCTTCACTTTCACATATGCTCTCATGACGGAACATTGGGCCCCAAAGATTATTAGTGTAGTTGTAGATAGTAAGACTTGGATGATTGGAAAAAGTCAAAATTACTTTCAGGTATATATTAAAGTTTGCTGGCTCTGTAACATCAGCTTCTTTCCCCCATAATCCACAAAGCTGACTACCTAACACAGTAAGAACCTGTAAAAGAGAAAATTGTTATGAATAACAAAAAAATCTTACATCTCAAGATGAAATAGAATTACCTCAAAGAACAAAAATTATATTGTCAAATAACCTCCCTTACTTGCACGAGTATCTTCAAAAACATTTAATAACCATAAGCTGCTGCTTCAAAGTTTTTTACCTGTGTCAGAGTCTTCAAGAATCTATAATTTCCCTCGCTGAGAGGTCCATTAACAGCATCAACAGCAGCTTCAAAAATAGCTGAAATTGGTTCCTTGTGGAAAAGTAACAAGACAGGACGACGCTCTTCCGGTTTCCCCTTTCGGCTCACAATCTGTGAAAGGAAGCATGAACCTGATCTCTATAAACTTAGGACCAATGACTTCCTATCTTTAAATGAAAAAAAAATTACCATCAAGCCAGTAAAATACATTTAAAAGTTTACAAAATTCCGTACATTACTGTATACTGAACCATCAGGACATGTAAAATGTTATTTTTATTAATAAAATAAATTTTTGAATATACTTACCCGGTGATCATATAAGCTGCAACTCTGTTGCTCGACAGAAAAACCTACGGTCAAAATACGCCAGCGATCGCTATGCAGGTGGGGGTGTACATCAACAGCGCCATCTGTCGAGCAGGTACTTAGTACTCCAAGTAAACAAAGAACCAATTTTCTCCTCGGTCCACTGGGTCTCTATTGGGGAGGAAGGGAGGGTCCTTTAATATATGATCACCGGGTAAGTATATTCAAAAATTTATTTTATTAATAAAAATAACATTTTTCAATATTAAACTTAGCCGGTGATCATATAAGCTGATTCACACCCAGGGGGGTGGGTAGAGACCAGCATTACATGTTTACATTATTATGAGCTAAGTATTTTGTATTTCATTTTAGCAGTTATTCAAAATAACAAACATAAAATAAATAAGTACCTGGTAAGGAAGTCGACTTGAACAATTACTCTGCCTTTTTAAGTACGTCTTCCTTACGGAGCCTCGCGATCCTCTTAGGATGCTGAGCGACCCCTAGGATCTGAAGTATCAAGGGTTGCAACCCATACAACAGGACCTCATCAAAACCTCTAATCTAGGCGCTTCTCAAGAAATGACTTTGACCACCCGCCAAATCAAGTAGGATGCGAAAGGCTTCTTAGCCTTCCGGACAACCCAAAAACAATAATAAAACATTTCAAGAGAAAGATTAAAAAGGTTATGGAATTAGGGAATTGTAGTGGTTGAGCCCTCACCCACTACTGCACTCGTTGCTACAAATGGTCCCAGAGTGTAGCAGTTCTCGTAAAGAGACTGGACATTCTTAAGATAAAAAGACGCGAACACTGATTTGCTTTTCCAATAGGTTGCGTCGATTATACTTTGCAGAGATCTATTTTGTTTAAAGGCCACGGAAGTTGCGACAGCTCTAACTTCGTGTGTCCTTACCTTCAGCAAAGCTTGGTCTTCCTCATTCAGATGGGAATGAGCTTCTCGTATTAACAGTCTGATAAAATAGGATAAAGCATTCTTTGACATAGGCAAAGATGGATTCTTAACTGAACACCATAAAGCTTCAGACGGGCCTCGTAAAGGTTTTTAAATAGAACTTAAGAGCTCTTACAGGACATAAGACTCTTTCTAGTTCATTTCCAACCATACGATAAGTTTGGAATATCAAACGATATTGGTCAAGGCCGAGAAGGCAGCTCGTGTTTGGCTAGAAAACCAAGTTGTAGAACATGTAGCCGTTTCGGATGAGAATCCGATGTTCTTGCTGAAGGCATGAATCTCACTGACTCTTTTAGCTGTGGCTAAGCATATCAGGAAAAGAGTCTTTAAGGTGAGATCTTTCAGGGAGGCTGATTGTAGCGGTTCGAACCTGTCTGACATAAGGAATATTAGTACCACGTCTAAATTCCAACCAGGTGTAACCAAACGACGCTCCTTCGTGGTCTCAAAAGACTTAAGGAGGTCCTGTAGATCTTTATTGTTGGAAAGATCTAAGCCTCTGTGACGGAAGACTGATGCCAACATGCTTCTGTAACCCTTGATAGTGGGAGCTGAAAGAGATCGTTCTTTCCTCAGATATAAGAGAAAGTCAGCTATTTGAGTTACAGAGGTACTGGTCGAGGATACGGATACTGACTTGCACCAGTTTCGGAAGATTTCCCACTTCGATTGGCAGACTCTAAGGGTGGATGTTCTCCTTGCTCTAGCAATCGCTCTGGCTGCCTCCTTCGAAAAGCCTCTAGCTCTCGAGAGTCTTTCGATAGTCTGAAGGCAGTCAGACGAAGAGCGTGGAGGCCTAGGTGTACCTTCTTTACGCGTGGCTGACGTAGAAGGTCCACCCTTAGGGGAAGTGTTCTGGGAACGTCTACTAGCCATCGAAGTACCTCGGTGAGCCATTCTCTCGCGGGCCAGAGGGAAGCAACTAGCGTCAACCTTGTCCCTTCGTGAGAGGTGAACTTCTGCAGTACCTTGTTGACAATCTTGAACGGAGGGAATGCATATAGATCTAGATGTGACCAATCTAGTAGAAAGGCATCTATATGAACTGCTGCTGGGTCCGGGATTGGTGAGCAAAATATTGGGAGCCTCTTGGTCATCGAGGTTGCGAAGAGATCTATGGTTGGCTGGCCCCAGGTGGCCCAAAGTCTCTTGCATACATCCTTGTGGAGGGTCCATTCTGTTGAATTATTTGTCCCTTCCAAATGAGACAATCTGCCATGACATTCAAGTTGCCTTGGATGAACCTCGTTACTAGTGATATGTCTAGACCTTTTGACCAGGTGAGGAGGTCCCTTGCGATCTCGTACAATGTCAGAGAGTAGGTCCCTCCTTGCTTGGAGATGTACGCCAAAGCCGTGGTGTTGTCCGAGTTCACCTCCACCACTTTGCCTTGAAGGAGAGACCTGAAGCTTTTCCAGGTCAGACGTACTGCCAGTAGCTCCTTGCAGTTGAAATGCATTGTCCTTTGACTCGAGTTCCATAATCCCGAGCATTCCCTACCGTCTAATGTCGCACCCCAGCCTACGTCCGATGCGTCCGAGAAGAGAACGTGGTTGGGAGTCTGAACAGTCAGGGGAAGACCCTCTCTAAGGTTGATATAGTCCTTTCACCAAGTCAGACAAGACTTTATCTTTCCGGAAACCGGGATCGAGACCGCTTCTAGCGTCTTGTCCTTTTTCCAGTGAAAAGCTAGATGGTATAGAAGAGGACGGAGGAGTAGTCTTCCTAGTGACACAAATTGATCCACGGATGACAGTGTCCCTACCAGACTCATCCACAGCCTGACTGGGCAGCGTTCCTTCTTCAGCATCTTCTGGATGGATAGCAGGGCTGGGGGCTGATCGTCTTGTTCAGCAACGTCCTCATCAGAGGGTTCCTCATCCGAAACTGATGGGGAAACGGCAACGGAGTGGGCAACGTCTGACTCGCTGAATCCGGTCGCACTGGTGGATGCGTGACGGAGCCGGACGCAATATCATGGCACTGCTGCACAGTCTGTGAACTGTCAACAACCATGGGTGCGCGAGGAAGTACAGCGTCAACCCGAAACTGTCTAGACTGTCTGGGTTGTGCAGTCAACACCCTACCGGGTTGCTGAGGTTGACGCACTGCGTCACAACAAGTTACCTCTGCTGGTTGTTGAACGTCCTGAACGTCAACAACCACCTCCGAGCGTCGCTTAACGTCAACGTGCGACTGGCAACCCACACTGGGTCGCATCGGTGGAGGAACCACCTAAACTGGCAGACGCGAGTAGGTTACCTCAGCGTCAACAGGGCGCACAACCGACCGGTTGGAAGGTTGTAGGCCAGAAGGAGGAACCACCTCAACTGGCAGACGCGAGTAGGTTACCTCAGCGTCAACAGGGCGCACAACCAACCGGTTGGAAGGTTGTTGGCCAGAAGGTTCTTCTCCGCATTTAAGTCCTCTAACAAGGACGCAAGCTTGGACTGCATGTCTTGCAGCAAAGCCCATTTAGGGTCTACGGGAGCAGGTGTGGCAACAGACGGGGTTAGCGACTGAGGCGGAACCATTTACCATCCCTGAAAGCCTTGTTATGTGTGACATAATAGTACAGCAAAACTTCAAAGGCTCGACAAAAGTAGAGAAGTTGACCTGTAAACAACTTGGAGCGTCTCCTGGCTAGGCGCCAGGGCGAGTCTACCAGAATTGAGAAGTCTATCTGGGCAGAGGCATGAACTCCCAAGCCGAGAACTTCTCTCGTGTCCTATCAGACTCTCGCTCTATAAGCCAGTTTTAAAAGAAGGGAAATCAAAGGCTGTATCCCTAAAACTCCTCCTGGTGCAACAACCAGTCGCCTAGCCAACGTAACGCTCTCTAGGAGAGCGAGAGAGCACTAGCTTAAAAACAACGGCTTCGAAGTAGCTAGGCCTAGTGTAAGTTCTGACGTTAGGCGAACGAGGAGCAGCAGTTACAAGATCCGGACGAAGATCCTTAAAAAATCATCATGATTTAATTAAAGTCCATAGGAGGCTAAGCAGCTTAAGGCTCCACTCCAAATGACAGAGTCCTCAAGGGAATATCAGTAGGAGGGAGAACAGCACTTTCTCATCTACAGGAACCTTGTCCGATAAAAGCTAGGTTATCTCAGTGAGTCTCTCACTGGTGCATTAGTAGCAGACCAGAAGGCAACGTCATGTAACTGCTTGACAGTCTGTGAACTGTCAACAACTGAACTGTCAACCACAACAGGTGCGTGAGGACATACAGCACTGGTGCATTAGTAGCAGACCAGAAGGCAACGTCATGTTACTGCTTGACAGTCTGTGAACTGTCAATAACTGAACTGTCAACCACAACAGGTGCGTGAGGACATACAGTGTTCACTCGAGACTGCTTTGACTGTCTATACTGAGCAGTCAAAACAACTCTAGAATGCGGAGGTTGACGCACCGCGTCAAAACAAAACAACTTAGACTGTTGTTGTACCTCGCGAACGTCAACGGAAGGTTCCGTGCGTTACTGAACGTCAACATGCGGCTGGCAGGGTACACTGTAACGCATGGGTGGCGGGACTCTCTTGGAGTGCGGGAGAAGGTCGCCTCAGCGTCCACAGGACGCACAACCGTAGTGGTTGTAGGCTAGAGGTTGGTGCAGTGTCAACCTTCTCCGCACGAAAGTCCCGCATCAATGACGTTAACTGAGACTGCATGGTCTGCAGCAAAGACCACTTAGGGTCTACAGGAGCAGGTGCGGCAACAGACGGTGTGACTGCCTGATGTGGTACCGCTTTGCCTCTCTTAGGAGGTGAGCAGTCGTCGGAAGACTGCAGCGAGTCCGAACTGACCCAGTGGCTACAACTGGGCCGTTGGACTTGCGCGGAAGGGACCGACTTGCGCTTAATAAGCTGCGAGACCTTGGTCCATGGTTTCTTACGAGAAACCTCTTCCGCAGACGAGAAATAAATGGGCTCTCTCGTCTTTGTGTGGGTGGGGCGATCTTGGGTAGATACGCCCGAAACCACGGAGGGAAACGTCTGTTCGTTGATCAAGGCCTGACGAACCCATAAGTCGTTCGACATTACTTCTCCCCTGGGCTTGGGAGCTTGCAAGAAGTCCCGGACTAGGTGAACGACAGGCACGAACAGACGAACCCTCGGACGCAACACTGTAACACTTTGCGCATATCACTTTATCACTTCGATTTTCTGTTTTGCACTTATTTCACTGAAATCGAAACTTTTACTGATTTCTACCTGAAACACGCAATTCTACCCTTCATTAAAAGGTAGTAATTGCGAAAACAGTCGTATAATGCAGCTCATTAATACTAGCAAAAACAGAAAACATATATAAAGATAAAGAATTCAGTGGCTGGGAAAGAGACTAAACACTAGTTCAAATAAACTACGTTTACAATCTCTCACCGCACATAGCCTGGGGACAAGAATAAAACCCTAGAAACGTTTTACCTTCTTCCCCGTACAGCGACTAGGGAGGAGAGTAGCACGAGAACAACGTTATCCGCTTGAACGGAACGTTTTTTCTCCTCTCTCTCCCTCCGTCTCTATCTCTCTCTCTCTTTCTCTCTTGATTTCGCACCTGAGAGAAGAGCCCAATTATATATCGTCAAAAAAACATGTTATTTGGCTAAAGGAAAAAACTGAAAGGTTTTCCAAATAAAAAGTTCCTTTAATTTAGAATTTAAACCATTTAAGCTAAGAAAGAATGAACGAAACGTCAGAATCGATTTACTCTTACTGCAAAGTGAAACCGTGATACACTCTCTCTCTATCGTAACGATAGAGCGCATGTTGAACGTCCTGAACGTCAACAACTGCGTAGTCTAAAAAACTAAACGTTAGTTCATCTTTGAAAACAGTACGAAGACTATCAAAGAAATTCTTTCATAAAACATTAAATTTAAAAAGTTTTAAATTCTTTAAAGGCTAAATACGATATAACGGGCTCAACGTTGATTAACTTCGGTTCCAAGTTAGGACCGCCTACTATCAGGAAAGGTCGCATATAAACAAAACATAAAAATTTATTTTTATATGTTTATAATAAATGGAAAGTTAATCGAAGAGGCCTAATAAAGGCGGAGAGATATAAAATATATAGATCTATAACGTGTTAAGCAAAATTACTAAAAAACCTAAACACACTTCCGTCTAAGGGAAGGGTCGGCCATTTAAAAGTGAAAGAGAGTCCATACTCTCTTTGTCACCATAATTAAATCTATCCAAAACAAGTTCAAGTTTTGAGATGAAGATAAAACCCCTGCATAGCGAAAGCTCAAAACTAAAATAGTGTACTTCACCAAATAGTTGTGAAAACAAATCCAGTTAGTAACAGCGTATTAGTAGGTCTTGCCGGAAGCCCGACAGAGAGAAAATTGGTTCTTTGTTTACTTGGAGTACTAAGTACCTGCTCGACAGATGGCGCTGTTGATGTACACCCCCACCTGCATAGCGATCGCTGGCGTATTTTGACCGTAGGTTTTTCTGTCGAGCAACAGAGTTGCAGCTTATATGATCACCGGCTAAGTTTAATATTGAAAACTTTATTTTATAAAAGAAATAAATTCCTATAACCACCATGAATAATAGATTAAACAAAGCTAAAACTTACTATTATCAACATCACTTGCTAAGCTTCAACTCTAGCTGGAAAAGCAGGATGCTATAATTATGCCCAAGGGCTCCAACAGGTAAAAATAACCCAATATGGAAAGGAAACTAGTTAATAATCAAACTATACAAGAAGTAATAAGTAATAAAACTAAGAATATTTTAAGAACAGTAACAACATTAAAATAGATCTTTCATATATAAACTTTAAAAATAAAAAAAAAAGAGGAAGATAATAAGATAGATTAGTGTGCCAAGTGTACTCTCAAGCATTAGAACTCTATCCCAAGACTAGAGAACAATGGTTTAATTTTGGAGTATCCCTCTAGAGAAGTTGCTTACCATAGCTTAAAGTCTCTCTTCTACTCTTACCTTGAAGAAAGTAGCCACTGAACAATTACAGCTTAGTGGTTAACCCCTTGAGTGAAGAAGAATCGTTTAGTAATCTCAGTGTTGTCAGGTGTATGACATAGGAGAATGTGGAAAGAATAGGCCAGACTATTCAGTATATGTGTAGGCATAGGAAAAATGAGCCACAACCTACGAGAGAGATCCAATGTAGTACTGTCTGGCCAGTCAAAGGACCCAGTAACTCTTTTAGCAGTAGTATCTCTATGGGTGCCTGATGCCTTGACCAACTTACAACCTTGTAATTAACTACCAGAATACCCCCCCATATACACAATCCATAAGAAGAAAACATAAATTAGAACACTTGCTCATAAGCATTAGAAAGCTTTCTGTATGAAACATGGTATACAACTTTACCTGTAAAAGACACTCTGAAGCTTCCATTTTAAAACTGTCATGCTTTAAGAAGACACAGAGGGATTTCAGAAGTTTTGCATCTTGAGAAAATATATGCTGAACAGAGACCCACTCAACAAACACAGCAAGAGTCATGAGTACCACCTGGAAATTGGAAAAATAAATTAACTCAAGAGGATTAGTTAAACTACCTAAATATTATAATAAAGCACATAGAAATTAAAGAAACTATCAGATAAACATTTCAAGCATCAACCCTTTATGATCTAATCATTACATTCTAACCATTGACATTCTGAAAGGACATTATTCCCATCACTATAGTGTACCATGAAATATATATTTTCAGGGAGCAATAAAGAAAATACTGATTATGCTCCTAACACCCACAAGAATTAAAATGGATTGAAATAAATTTTAAAAGTACTTTGTATTTTTCCTAGTTATACAAACTGGAGTCCTACAAAATAAGGATATGTCTTGAGCAGCATTGGAACAGCTATTAAATTGTTAACAAGGTAGTTGGTTCACGACAGGTGGCTCGAGAGGGAAGGTAAGCCCACTTGTATGTCAGAGAATACCCCCTTTTGTCCTTAGGCCTAAGACTGAGAGGGGTGATTGAAGTGGGAAATTTAATTTAAAGGACTGGTTTATATAGATAGGAAAAATACAAATTACTTATATAATTTGTTACTTGTTTCTAAAAATTGTGCACACGGTTTGTCCTTTAAAATGTAGGGAGACTAACTCATTAATATTCAAAGTTCCCTAGAACCAAACTGGCAGGATCTTTTCTTCCATGAAGATGTCATCCTTACTAGTCCCATAGTGGAGGAAGAAAGGTTACTCCAACAACCTCGTAAAAGCTGTTCACAGGGATATAGAAGCTGTTTGGGCCTCACCCATTGCTCTCTTAACAGGAATCTAGTACTAGGAACTGCCCAAATTCATTACCTTAGACAGGATGAATACCAGGTCCTGTGAGGGAGTTGAGAATGTTACACAACTACTGAGCAGCCACCTCATGACCCAAAGCTCTGTGGGCAATGTCTGTAAGGTACAGAGATGTGAGGGTGGTCCAATACTTCAAGACCTATCTTCAGCTCCAAGTACACCAACAGATAAACTGGAAGGCTACTGCCCTTCTACGACATCATTTACATAAGATGCCCCACTTCTCCTGGTAAACCGCTGCAGAGGACCTTCACAGGTATCCACATATCTGTTGTGCAGTAACTCACAAACAGCCTTTTGTTCGTTAGTGATGCTAGATAGTCTCCATGTGAAGTGTAAGGGACTCAACCATGTGAAAGTACTTCTAAAGGTGAGACTGACAGAGAAGAGTAGCCCAATGGATTAGTTCTCTCGACACCTCAACAAGGAGCATCAACAGATCTGGATATCATTTGGCATGTGGTCACCAGGGAACCACCAGGGTCATCCTGAAACCGAATGCCGTCAACACTGTTGATTAAGTGGTGACTGTGGCAGAAGGGAAGAAAGGCGTGCAAGTCCAAATCTGTTGAAAAGTATCCTTGAAAACTGCTCAAGGATTTAGAATGGGGGAGCAGAACAACAGGAATTTCCTGTTCAGCTATGTGGCAAAAGGGTCGATCACTGGTGATCCCCAAAGATCAAGAAGTCTTTCTGGCATATAAGGCAGTAGGGACCACTCAGAACATAAAACCTGCCCCTGGCAACTGAGCATGTCTGTTGGATTGAACCTCGCTTACAGCTCTAGTGTTGTACACTGACCAAACACAGACGCAACCAACCTGGGAGCTCTAGCTTGAACAAGAATGGTTGCGCTACCTCTAGGAGTCTGCTGATGCGATAGTCTGATGGGAAGACTAGCTGCTGCCACGTCTATCAGTGAGCCCTGATACTTCATCCTCTGCTTGGGTATAAGATTCGACTTTTTCCAATTTACCAGTTACCAAATCATGACACAAGGAGAGTAGTTGATCTCAATCCCAAAGCAAATGCCTCTTGGAAGAGGCCAGGAACACCCAGTTGACGACATATCTCAACAGAAATATCCCATTCACGTGGGCCCAAACACAAACCAATCTGAACACTAGCATGAACATTGTGGAGCAGTACGAGGTCCAAAGCACTGGTCTTTGCAATGCTACATTACTACTTCAAGGAGGAAATGGAGGTACTTTCTGTAGGACTCATGGATGGGTACAGTAGGGTCCCGAATGATGCGAGAATTTGGTCAATTCACATCCTCGCACAAATGGAATATCGCATATTTCGAAAAAAAAACAGGAATAATTCCATTAGGGCCAAGGAAAACAGCAACTTACCCATTCAAACGTTTTTACTGCCCATTTTCAATACTTTCTATGTTCTATACTGTATCTTTTTAATATTAAATTGCTCTTTTGAATAGATAAGACATTTAAAATGTTTTAAAGTTTTAATAACTTGAAAAAGGTTAAAATTACACTCAAGATGGATATAAATACCGTACATTTCTCCATATAACACAACCTAAAATTAGGAAAAATTTTCATGAATATAAATCATATCTGTTGTATAAGACGACTGGTGAATTACAAAACCATCGGTGTATAGACTAGCTTCTGCTGTATCATTTAAAATCCAAAAGGAACTAAATAAAGGCTTTTATATATACTGTACTCGTACACTACAGCAAACAAAATACAGTATACCATTATTAAAACTACCATACCATTGAAATTATCGAAAGGTTAGAGAAAGATATAGGTTGACAAGAATGTAACAACAACTC
Organism: Palaemon carinicauda; assembly: GCF_036898095.1. Taxonomy (NCBI): domain Eukaryota; kingdom Metazoa; phylum Arthropoda; class Malacostraca; order Decapoda; family Palaemonidae; genus Palaemon; species Palaemon carinicauda. The sequence goes on along the minus strand of NC_090762.1, from coordinate 56,351,048 downwards.
TATGTTTACATTTTGTCAGCTGGAGTTGCATAGATAAAAGTTGAATTCATTGTTGATATGGAATTTTTCCTCAAATAGGCTACTTATGAAATTATGTCAATAAAATGTGAGGTAAATATGGTTTGGTTACATTCTTTATCAGTCATCGTACCTATACCTACCAATATACTTGAAAAGACAATAGATTTGATATGTTTTGTGGTGCTTGACTCACAGACTGAACTTATTTGCAGATACAGAAAATTTATTTTTTAAAACTAGCGACCACATAAATGGGGAATCGCACAATTCGTGACCATACTGTATTTGGAAATACGTGTCCTTCAGATCCATTGAAGCATGAAGTCTTCCTCTCCAATGGCAGACTGCACAGTACTTGCTGCCACCATACTGAACAGAGTATGATGAACAAATTCGTTCAGTGGTGAGAGATCGATGACTGGTCTATAACCCCGTCGGTCGAATACTCCTCCAGCAAGAGAAGATTGTAAAACCCCAAAGAACAGTCTCGAACAGCTTTGAGTGCACTCTTCTCTTCCATCGTTTTCACCTTTCCCACTGAGATCAGAGTTTTTGGAGGGTAGCTCAGGAACAATATCAGAGTGCAAGTGAGGGGATATCAAAGATCTTTGAAGGGTAGATGGCATCCATCCTGAAGGGTTTCTACAATCCAATGCTCTGCTCTGCTCTATGCTGCTGCCACGTTACCCAATGGCATGACAGGCATCACCAGACTAATGGCTGCTGGAAAAGGGGATTGCCAACTTCAGCATTCCCTTCCTCCCTTCTCACCTCTACCAACCCTCCTGAACAGACCAGGCTGGCCACTTAAGGGTGGAGCACTGTACGCGTTTTTTTCTAGAGAAAGAAGCAGCTGCAGGTCCCAATCAGGCTTTGCCGCCAGCTGGAACTTTCTTCAAAGCTGATCCTAATGCAGTGGCTTGCCTCAGCCACTTTTAAAGTACATGGACCCCTCAAGTTGACTGCATGGTGGAATAGGGAGTCATGATAGCCTTGACTCCCCTTCTCCACTGCTGCCTCTGCATCTTTCTGAGGAAAGAGAGACAGTCTCCAGCACTGGAGCATTTCTCAACTCCAAACATCGCTTCCCTGGAGAATTGGGATATGACCGTATCTCCGCTCTTCAGGACCCATTTGACTAATTGGTTAAATAAATGGTGCCATGATGGTTACCACTTTCACACTGGACAGAACAAAATTGCTATGCTTCACCAACACCTCATATTTTAACAAATCACAAGTAGTGACAAAGTATGGCAAAGTAGGAGAATGCACTACTGGACCACTGGTCAATCCAAGAAGATGCCTGAAGGTTTCCATGGCAGCAGACTTGAGGGCTGAAAAGACTGTGCCTTCAGTCTTGGGTCTCTCCACAGGCAATCCCACCATTGAAGCAAAAACTGTGAGGTCAACATGATGAGGAAACAGACTGGCACCCTCAAGCATGTAAAACCTCCTTTGTCAATATAGAATTGGAGGCAGGATCTTACTCAACCAGCTAGACCACAGCATATTAACAGGCACTGAAATGTGTGAATTTATTGTCCAAGGTCATGCATGCAAATTATGCCCATGACAACTCCACTGAAGTCCTTGATCCATGAGGTGAGTCAAAATGCTGATTAATGACCGAAGAACAACATCACAGGAGCCATAGTAGCCTCTCCAAGTTCACTGCACTTGCCAAGCCTTCCTTAGATTGAACTCGTCATCAAAGATCTCCACAACAAGTGGAGAGCTTCCAGTGCAATTCAGTGAGTGGAAATCACTGTGGAAACCTCATATGACACCAAAGCCTGAAAAACTCACCAAAATAGATCTGAGTTTTCCTTTGGTCCTAGAGGATACTTCCCAGGGACTGAACCAAGGGTTTATACTATATCCAGAAGCTTCAGCTATCAACAAACTCGATAAGAAGAGCAAAGCATTTTACTCCCTCTACGGCATCACCTTGGGCGTTACCAAGGATGACACAGGAAAAGACTTGGGGGTTCCTTTTCCTCCTCAGAGATTATGCTGTCACTGAACAGGAGATCATATCTACCCTTGGCACATGGGGATAATTGCAAACAATCATGGCCCCTACAGGAACCATAAAGAGAATGTGGATTTATAACCGGTTTAGCCATAAACAGATTACAGCATCCAAACTTTCTCCATTTACAAAAATCCTGCTTCAATTCCGTGATTAATATGAAGCCAGCAACCAACCATCCTGAAAAGTATAGAAAAAAAAAAATACAGTTAACAACCTTTGATAGGACACAACAATGCATCTGTTGTCAAGTACCTCGCCAACGATATCAACCGTTCTAACTCTGCTGAAGAAATTCCCTATTTCAAAGGATGTAAGGTTTTAATATATTTAGGAACAAACCTTCATATTCATGGTCTATGATTATTTCAAAACTATATCCATATTTTCTGAATTCATATATTTTTAAATTTAATGTTTAAACCACCAATAACCTCTGTATCAAGAGGATAAAGGAGCAAGGTTGCTGCAATGAGTGGTCTGTACAACCCAAGATTTAGTCATGAACTCATCAATGAATATGAATGTATACTACAGAAGCTTTAGAATCTCCTAATAATAACTATCCAAAAATGTTATTTTTATAATAAAATAAATTTTTGAATATACTTACCCGGTGATTATATAAGCTGCAGCTCTGCTGCTCGACAGAAAACTCTACGTTCAAAATCCGCCAGCGATCGCTATGCAGGTAGGGGGTGTACATCAACAGCGCCATCTGTCGTGCAGGTACTCAGTACTCAATGTAAACACAGAACTCAATTTTCTCCTCGGTCCACTGGGTCTCTATTGGGGAGGAAGGGAGGGTCCTTTAATATATAATCACCGGGTAAGTATATTCAAAAATTTATTTTATTATAAAAATAACATTTTTCAATATTAAACTTAGCCGGTGATTATATAAGCTGATTCACACCCAGGGGGGTGGGTAGAGACCAGCAATAAATGTTTACATTATTATGAGCTAAGGATTTTTTATTTCATTTTAGCAGTTATTCAAAATAACAAACATAAAATAAATAAGTACCTGGTAAGGAAGTCGACTTGAACAATTACTCTGCCTTTTTAAGTACGTCTTCCTTACGGAGCCTCGCGATCCTCTTAGGATGCTGAGCGACCCCTAGGAGCTGAAGTATCAAGGGTTGCAACCCATACTACAGGACCTCATCAAAACCTCTAATCTAGGCGCTTCTCAAGAAAAGAATTTGACCACCCGCCAAATCAACCAGGATGCGAAAGGCTTCTTAGCCTTCCGGACAACCCAAAAACAACAATAAAAAACATTTCATGAGAAAGATTAAAAAGGTTATGGAATTAGGGGAATGTAGTGGTTGAGCCCTCACCCACTGCACTCGCTGCTACGAATGGTCCCAGGGTGTAGCAGTTCTCGTAAAGAGACTGGACATCTTTAAGATAAAAAGACGCGAACACCGACTTGCTTCTCCAATAGGTTGCGTCCATTATACTCTGCAGAGATCTATTTTGTTTAAAGGCCACTGAAGTTGCGACAGCTCTAACTTCATGTGTCCTTACCTTCAGCAAAGCTTGGTCTTCCTCACTCAGATGGGAATGAGCTTCTCGTATCAACAGTCTGATATAATAGGATAAGGCATTCTTTGACATAGGCAAAGAAGGTTTCTTAATAGAACACCATAAAGCTTCTGACTGTCCTCGTAAAGGTTTAGTTCGTCTTAAATAGAACTTAAGAGCTCTAACAGGGCATAAGACTCTTTCTAGTTCATTTCCAACCATATTTGAAAGGCTTGGAATATCGAACGATTTCGGCCAAGGACGAGAAGGTAGCTCGTTTTTGGCTAGAAAACCAAGCTGTAAAGAACATGTAGCCGTTTCAGATGAAAATCCGATGTTCCTGCTGAAGGCGTGAATCTCACTGACTCTTTTAGCTGTGGCCAAGCAAACCAGGAAAAGAGTCTTTAAAGTGAGATCTTTAAAGGATTCTGATTGTAGTGGCTCGAACCTTTCTGACATAAGGAATCTTAGTACCACGTCTAAATTCCAACCAGGTGTAGCCAAACGACGCTCCTTCGTGGTCTCAAAAGACTTAAGGAGGTCCTGTAGATCTTTGTTGTTGGAAAGATCTAAGCCTCTGTGACGGAAGACTGATGCCAACATGCTTCTGTAACCTTTGATAGTGGGAGCTGAAAGAGATCTTTCTTTCCTCAGGTATAATAGGAAGTCAGCTATTTGGGTTACAGAGGTACTGGTCGAGGATACTGATACTGACTTGCACCAGTTTCGGAAGACTTCCCACTTCGACTGGTAGACTCTAAGAGTGGATGTCCTCCTTGCTCTAGCAATCGCCCTGGCTGCCTCCTTCGAAAAGCCTCTAGCTCTAGAGAGTCTTTCGATAGTCTGAAGGCAGTCAGACGAAGAGCGTGGAGGCCTTGGTGTACCTTCTTTACGTGTGGCTGACGTAGAAGGTCCACCCTTGGAGGAAGAGTTCTGGGAACGTCCACTAGCCATTGAAGTACCTCGGTGAACCATTCTCTCGCGGGCCAGAGGGGAGCAACTAACGTCAACCTTGTCCCTTCGTGAGAGGTGAACTTCTGCAGTACCTTGTTGACAATCTTGAACGGGGGGAATGCATATAGGTCTAGATGTGACCAATCCAGTAGAAAGGCATCTATATGAACTGCTGCTGGGTCCGGGATTGGTGAGCAATATATTGGGAGCCTCTTGGTCATCGAGGTTGCGAAGAGATCTATGGTAGGCTGGCCCCATGTGGACCACAGTCTCTTGCACACATCCTTGTGGAGGGTCCATTCTGTTGGAATGATTTGTCCCTTCCGACTGAGGCAATCTGCCATGACATTCAAGTTGCCTTGGATGAACCTCGTTACTAGAGAAAGGTTTAGATCTTTTGACCAGGTGAGGAGGTCCCTTGCGATCTCGTACAACGTCATAGAATGGGTCCCTCCTTGCTTGGAGATGTACGCCAAAGCCGTGGTGTTGTCCGAGTTCACCTCCACCACTTTGCCTTGAAGGAGGGACTTGAAGCTTTTCAAGGCCAGATGAACTGCCAGTAGCTCCTTGCAGTTGATATGTAACGTTCTTTGATGCGAGTTCCAAGTTCCCGAGCATTCCCGACCGTCTAATGTCGCACCCCAGCCCGTGTCCGATGCGTCCGAGAAGAGAACGTGGTTGGGGGTCTGAACAGCCAGGGGCAGACCCTCTCTGAGGCTGATACTGTCCTTCCACCAAGTCAGGGACGACTTCATCTTCTCGGAAATGGGGATCGAGACCGCTTCTAGCGTCTTGTCCTTTTTCCAGTAAACAGCTGTTCCAGGGATGATAGCGTCCCTATCAGACTCATCCACTGTCTGACTGAACATCGTTCCTTCTTCAGCATGTTCTGGATGCATACCTGGGCTTGACTTGTTCTGGGGGCCGACGGAAAAGCCCGAAAAGCTTGACTGTGAATCTCCATCCCTAAATACACAATAGTTTGGGATGGGACCAGTTGAGACTTTTCCATATTGACCAGGAGACCCAATTCCTTGATCAGATCTAGAGTCCACTTTAGATTCTCCAGACAGCGACGACTGGAAGAGGCTCTTAGAAGCCAGTCGTCCAAATAGAGGGAGGCTCTGATGTCCGCTAAATGAAGGAATTTGGCTATATTCCTCATCAGCCTCGTAAACACAAGAGGAGCTGTGCTTAGGCCAAAGCACAGGGCTTGAAATTGGTAGACAACCTTTTCGTAAACGAATCTCAGAAAAGGTTGGGAGTCTGGGTGGATGGGGACGTGAAAGTATGCGTCCCTTAGGTCTAAAGAGACCATCCAGTCTTCCTTTCTGACCGCTGCTAGAACGGACTTTGTGGTCTCCATGGCGAACGTCTGCTTTGTGACAAAGACATTCAGCGCACTGACGTCTAGCACCGGCCTCCACCCTCCTGTCTTCTTTACCACTAAGAAGAGACGGTTGTAGAAACCCGGGGATTGATGGTCCCGGACTTTGACTACCGCTCCCTTTTCTAGTAAGAGAGACACCTCCTGCTTCAAAGCTCGTCTCTTGTCTTCCTCTCTGTACCTGGGAGAGAGATCGATGGGACACGTTGCTAGAGGGGGTTTGCGTACAAACGGGATCTTGTACCCTTCTCTGAGCAACTTCACAGATTGTGCATCTGCGCCTCTTTTCTCCCAGGTCTGCCAGAAGTTCTTGAGTCTGGCTCCCACTGCTGTCTGAAGAAGGAGGCAGTCAGACTCTGCCTTTAAAGGACTTGGTACCTTTCTTCTTCCCACGTCTCCCTTCGGCACGAGCACCTCCTCTGTTGGAGGCTCTGCCACGAAAGGGCGGAATGAATCTGGACGCTGGAGTGTCCATCCTGGGTCTTGACAAGGTAGGCAAAGGGGTGGCTTTGCGGGCAGAGGACGCAACCAGGTCATGGGTGTCCTTCTGAATCAAAGAGGCAGCAATCTCCTTAATCAAGTCCTCTGGAAAAAGGCACTTTGAGAGAGGAGCAAAAAGAAGTTCTGATCTCTGACACGGTGTTACTCCAGCTGACAGGAAAGAGCAAAGGTTCTCCCGTTTCTTGAGGACCCCGGATACGAACGAAGCCGCAAGCTCACTAGATCCGTCACGTATGGCCTTGTCCATGCAGGACATTATGAGCAAGGAAGATTCCTTGTCAGACGGGGAGATCTTCCTGCTCAAAGCTCCCAGACACCAGTCCAAAAAGTTAAAGACCTCGAAGGCTCTAAACACTCCTTTCAACAGATGGTCTAGGTCCGTAGGAGACCAGCATATCTTAGAGCGTCTCATGGCTAGCCTGCGGGGAGAGTCTACCAGGCTTGAGAAGTCGCCCTGGGCAGAGGCAGGAACTCCCAAGCCGAGAACTTCTCCCGTGGCATACCAGACGCTCGATCTGGAAGAGAGTTTCGCAGGGGGAAACGTAAACGCTGTCTTCCCTAGGTTCTTTTTGGACTGCATCCAATCTCCTAAAACTCGTAAAGCTCTCTTGGACGAGCGGGCGAGGACGAGTTTCGTAAAGGCAGGCGCGGATGACTGCGTACCTAAAGCAAACTCTGACGGAGGAGAGCGTGGAGCCGCAGACACAAACTGGTCCGGATACATCTCTTTGAACAGAGCAAGAACTTTTCTAAAGTCCAAAGAGGGTTGCGTGGTCTTGGGTTCGTCAAGGTCCGTATGTGGGTCATCAATGTGTGCCGCGTCGTCATCATCAGAGAGTCCATCATCTGAGAATTGAGGAGGAAGTGGCAAAGGAGTAGGAATCGGCTGGTCAGCTGAGTCCGGCAGCACGGGTGCACGCGTGACTGAACCGGACGCAACGTCATGGAACTGTTGCCCAGTCTGTGAACTGGCAACAACCATAGCAGCGCGGGGACGCATAGCGTCTACTCCAGACTGTCTAGTCTGATGTGGGCGAGCAGAGGTAACCACACTGGGTTGCGGAGGTTGACGCACCGCGTCAAAACAAAACAACTTAGACTGTTGTTGTACCTCGCGAACGTCAACGGAAGGTTCCGTGCGTCGCTGAACGTCAACATGCGGCTGGCAGGGTACACTGGAACGCATGGGTGGCGGGACTCTCTCAGCTGGAGTGCGGCAGAAGGTCGCCTCAGCGTCCACAGGACGCACAACCGTGGGTGGTTGTAGGCTAGAGGTTGGTGCAGCGTCAACCTTCTCCGCACGAAAGTCCTGCATCAATGACGTTAACTGAGACTGCATGGTCTGCAGCAAAGACCACTTAGGGTCTACAGGAGCAGGTGCGGCAACAGACGGTGTGACTGCCTGATGCGGTACCGCTTTGCCTCTCTTAGGAGGTGAGCAGTCGTCGGAAGACTGCAGCGAGTCCGAACTGACCCAGTGGCTACAACTGGGCCTTTGGACTTGCGCGGAAGGGACCGACTTGCGCTTAAGAGGCCGCGAGACCTTGGTCCATGGTTTCTTACGAGAAACCTCTTCCGCAGACGAGGAATAAATGGGCTCTCTCGTCTTTGTGTGGGTGGGGCGATCTTGGGTAGATACGCCCGAAACCACGGAGGGAACGTCTGTTCGCTGATTAAAGCCTCTCGAACCCTTTGGTCGTACGACATTGCTTCTCCCCTGGACTTGGGAGCTTGCAAGAGGTCCCGGACTGGGAGGACGACAGGCACGAACAGACGAACCCTCAAGCGCAACACTATCCACAACACTATCACTCACTTTATCACTACCCACTGCACTCTTACACTTCAGCTCCTTGACGTCTGCCATGAGCTGGTTACGGTCACTAGCCAAGGACTCGACTCTCTCACCCAGAGCTTGGATGGCACGCATCATAACTGCCATCGAAGGTTCTTGAGTGCTAGAAGGGGGATCAGGAGCAACCACTACAGGGGAAGGAATAGGTTGTGGGGCATGAGGAGAGGAAAATTCAACGGAGCGAGACGAACTTCTCCTGACTCTATCTCTCTCTAGCCTACGTGTATATTTCTGGAATTCGATAAAATCGAATTCCGAAAGCCCAACGCATTCCTCAAATCGATCTTCCAATTGACAGGTTTTATCCCGACAATTGGAACAAACGGTGTGAGGATCGATAGAGGCCTTCGGAAGACGCCTTGAACAGTCCCTAGCATTACACTTCCTGAATTTAGGGACTTGAGAAGGGTCAGCCATTTTGAATTAGTCAAAGGGGAATTCAAAAACTATCCAAAGTCATCAACAAATAATCCGATATCAACAAAAGAATGCAAGGATGTATTGAAGATAAAGCCTGCAAAGCGAAAGCTCAAAACTAGAAACGTGTACTTCACCAAAAAGATGTGAAAACCAATCCAGTTAGCAACAGCGAATTAGTAGGTCTTGCCGGTGGCACGACAGAGAGAAAATTGAGTTCTGTGTTTACATTGAGTACTGAGTACCTGCACGACAGATGGCGCTGTTGATGTACACCCCCTACCTGCATAGCGATCGCTGGCGGATTTTGAACGTAGAGTTTTCTGTCGAGCAGCAGAGCTGCAGCTTATATAATCACCGGCTAAGTTTAATATTGAAAATTGTAAAATATGTAGAGATGAGTCCCATCCTCCATTTGTGGTCTCAATTTCTAAGGATAGAGAAAGTGCCATGGCAGACCTTCTTTTCAGGCCAAATCTTATCCAGTTTTCCTTATATCTGTACCATCAGATATTGTACAGACTGTTTGTTGAAATTCCAGCTGTCCCCAGTTTGCCTGATCAGCAATCCTCCCAAAACTCTCTCCCAGTTGCTGATTTAATCTAAAATATCGGAGAAAACCTCATCACATTATTCCTATTCATAGCATATGTAGTTCAACCACTGTTTCGTGTTCTTGATTCACACTTCCAATTCTCTTCATAACAACATGGTGTTCATCTCTAAGAATTGGGTGTATTGAAAATACTTTCACATTACACAATTTACTGTGTACAAACAAGGTGATTAAGTAGGTAGACCAATGAAACACCCCTAAAAAAAAACCTCCCTAGATCATACACACAGTAAGGTTGTGTTGCCAGTGAATTTTCTCAAGCATCAAGTGGGACTTTAACTCAGAAACTAGAGAATGAGCCGCATGCAATCCCCATAAGTAACCGCATAAGAGAATTTTGTATACTGTTTTTGGTTGGTAGAATCAATGATCCTGATCAAAACATTCCCAACCTATCAAAACAATAGGCAATTGTCTTTATTAATATGATAAAGCTAGATAGTTTTCCCATGGGTAGACTTCTTGACTGCTTACGAAAGATAGTAATATAATAACCAGTCGAGTGAGAAAAGCATGTAAGGTAGGCTTCATAACCTTTTGCTAGTACTGTATTAATATTATAAAAATGGCATACATGAGTACGCCAGTATATCGTATAATGTTCCTGTTAGACTCTCTTCATCAAAAAGGCATCGTAGTAATACAAAGCAAGAATGCAAACATAGCAGCTACAACTATTCTGGCAGTTGGTGTAGGGGGAAAGGCAATCATGTTATGGGACAACTACAACACATAATTATTACATATGTGAAATGAGCAAAATGTACTCCTATAAATCTACATGCTAGCACATAGCCTAAAAATTCAGAACATTTAAAAGAGCATCATAACGCTAAAATATACAAAATGATCTCATATTTCCAATTTCCTTTTTCATCAAAAATAACATGAAGGAAAATCAGAAAATATGCTGCGAAACTAGACTACATTAATAACCAAATAAAAATACCATAGTATCCTTTAAGCTGGGAGATACTTACCATATATGTACCCTTTAACCTGAGAGATACTAACTTCTTGAGAAAATACCGATACTTCTGTATCATATGGCAGCTAGGACAGCAATGACTTACATGGTGTAGCTAGTATCAGAGGTACTCCCAGCAAGAAATACAAATACAAAACACATTTGTTTATTGTATGTTTGTAACTTATATTTTCAGCTAAAGACTTGCCCATTTCACACAGTAAATCATACAGTTTTCTACACTATATGGATAAAATTATCAGATAAAATAAGGCTACAGGACTAACCAGGACATTGTATCATGGATTTCCAAAAGGTGACTGGTTAACATTGCTAATTTCTGCTCATAATAATATTTTTCTGTTATTGGGAAAAGATTACTACAAGAATAGATAAATACCAGAACTAAAAACCAAATTAGGGTGTACCCCTTACAATGCAGGGCACCAGGTATAATGTTAGTAATGTCCCTTCTAAGAAAGGATTCATTCTGTGCAAAAAAAAAAAAAAAATTGTAAAAGGAAGGATGAATTGCTCTTAATTACCGAACTGTCATAACAGCATAGATATTTTGCAAGAACATATAACCTCACCTGGACAACCCTGCAGTGTTGTTGAGAAGCTTCTTTATTATCTTGTCTCGCATCATTTTCATATTCTCTAAAATTTTCTTCTAACAGACCTAAAAAAAATCCAAATATCAACTCCATATTTGCAGCCAAAGCCTGATATAGGTCTCTGCGGCGCTGATTTGATTCCAGGTTCTGTAAAAATTTTGAAAACTAACTGAGTTTGCCATAAAACACAAAATAGGTGCTTAAATGAAAATATAAGACTGATAATAAAAACTATAGGAACCATAGAAAGGAAGATGACAAAGTGAATTACAATACTCTCAAAAGACAAAATACAATTTCTGTGCATTATTTCTTAAACAATATTGGACTTTCTGTTCAAAATTTATATCTTAAATATAACTGAAGTTCTAAGAGGCTTCTGTTAGGTAAATTAATAACTAAAGGTACCAAAGAATTGCTATCTAGCTAGGCCACGAAGCCTTTTTACCTATATCTTCATTCTACTGTATATAAGGACAATCAATATATCAATCACTTCAGACTTCATCTAATTGCTGGGTTCACAAATACTACACTTCTGTTTAACCATCTTATTGAACATAATTTTGTGACTTTATATCCGTAACTCCTTCAGCCCTAATTCCCTTTCATTCAAAGCAACTATTTTACTAGCTTACTAGCTTACTTGTTCAAATCAGTAACCCAAAATTCAATACTTCCCAATTAAATGGCATAAACACTGTAAAGTAAACGGGAAGCACAGAAGTTTCTCAAGTTATCTATGCAAATAGATCAATTCTGAGCAATAAGGTCTTGTGTTATGCTCCTTCCTCACTCAGAGCAATTACTGTAATCAGTTAATAGTTTTCGTTTCCCAATATTTCTAGTAATTGTAGTTCATGTAGATTAGGTCTAATGGAGTTTTGTTAAATCCAAACTAGGTTCTGGCATTTGTTAATAGTTTTACTTTTATATGAGTCATAATCATGGGTATAAACAGATTAATCAGTAAAGTAACATAAAAGAGTAACTTTTAATAAGATTTTCCAAACAGTTTCTCTAGAGTTCTACTATCTTCAATAACCTTTGACCTTCCAATAATGTATTTACATAATTCAAATATCAGTGTTACCCTTAAACTATGAGAAGTGTGTTTAAATCAGCAACAAAACCTTCAAGTGAAATCAGGGATATTTCAGACCATAAAAAAACCTAAGTTCATGAATTACCTGCAACGTGGCAACATCTTCTGCAATACGAAGGAATACTAACAGTACTAGTTCAGTCTGCGTAGGACCACGCCGAGACAGTTGATGAAGTTCATCCAAGAGTCCAGGCCACTGCTGAGGCCATTCTCGCTTTATCATCTCCACAACCAACCTTGAAACCTGTTAACAATGTTTAATAGCATCTCCAGCTGGACAGCTTTATAATAAAAATTACAAAACTGTACGCAATATCATATATACACCTAGTTTTTTTAAAAGGTATGATATAAGTAGTAACCTTATAATAATCTATCTAATATTACTTGTCAAATAAATTACAGGATCCTTGGTAAGTGTAATGACATAATCTGCTCACAGGGGAGGAAGTTTCTGAAAGGTTTGATGTCCAAAAGCCTACAAAATAATCAAAGTCAAAGAAATTGAGACAGTCTGATTGTAAGTTACATGGGTGCACAACTACAACAGCCATTAATGCAGTCTAGGTTGGCATGGTTTGAGGATGTGATGAAATGAGGAGAAGCCAGTCAAAAAGTAGTAAACAGGGATGCAGCAGGATGAAGAAAGGCCAAAAAATTAAGTAAACAACATGAATGTAACAGGACGCTGACATGTTTGCATCCAAAATAAAGAATAGAGGATACAGACAAAAACCTAAACCTAATGGAAATAGAGGCAAAGGGTATGCAGATATGAATAAAGTGGAGAAAACTCATTGTATATTCTTCACCTTGTTAAGGGATAAGATGACATGATAACTCTACACTGCACAAGCTTAAAGCAGTATGGAAATCATAAATTCATGAAGAAATATAATAAAGTTTTAATGTTACAGTAAAAATGTTATGTAGGGTAACTGAACACAAAATGACTATGAAGTACCTTAAGCATAAATTACATGAAATTACAAAATTAGCTGTATAGTATCAAAGCATGCAGTTATGCAAATACAGCTGTTTTTAAAACAGCAAAAAAAGCAATACTGTTATCAATAATCCGTTACCTACAATGAGAAGTTATACAATGATAAAATTCTGTGACAAACTTCTCACTTTTGTTAATCTTGCAACTGATGACAGTGTACATTGAATAATTATCTGGAATTTACTCAAAATTTATTACCTTTGTATTTCTTCATAAAAATATTCTACAAAATTCCCTCAAGTACTTTACAAAACTGTATTGGTAATTTTCATATTCCAAATTTGGACAATAACCTTCACCGTTACCCATTTCCCCCTTTTGTAAAAAATTAGAATGAAACGAGATATGACCCACTAAGAACATACAACAAATTTTAAAAGTATTTGTATTTTTCCTGGCTATATAAACCCATAGTCCTTTAAAATAGAGAAATGTCTATGGCAGAGTAACGCCAGGCAATCAGAGCTAAAGAGGAGTCCTGCCCACCCATCTGTCTGAGGCTTAAGACCGAGCGGTGGTTGAGGTGGGAAGTTAAACTTTAAAGGACTCAGGTCTATATGGCTAGAAAAAATGCAAATTTCTTTTAAAATTTGTTATTTGTTTCTATACATTTACAAACATTTCATCCTTTAAAATGGGGAGATTCACTAATTGGTGGGTGGGAAGTCCCCCTAGAACCAAACTGATTGGTTCTTTTTTTTTCCCTGGAAATGTCAACCTATCTGGTCCTGTACAGGAGCAAAGGAGAGGACTCCAGCAACCCTTATCTGTCCATCATAGGGAAGAATTGGCTGATAGGGTATGGCCGGTACAAGAAGACATGTACATGGTCAAAGGAGTGATCCTTTCTCCCAAAAGGGACTGCAGTCCAAAATAATATACCTGCTGCATGATGATCAATAGGTTGGTATATATTTCACCATTTAGAGAGGATGTGAAATACTTCCTTTGAATAAAAAAGGGAATTCAGAAGTGTAGTTTACCACCATCAAGTTAGATACAGTGAGTAACACTTTGATCACTTAATCAACAGAAGGCAAAGAAAAAAAAAGAGCAGTTAATTCTACTTTTCCTGCCAGACTTACATCTACATGTTGCCATCGACAAGATGTTTCCTGTCTGTGTGGGTGCTGGGGTGGCTACACAACTACTTGAGCAGCCACCACAAGACCCAGAACAAGAGTGTTGAGGGACTTGTGGGTATACTCCTACAGGTAAAAGCCCGTAAGGTTGTTTGGCATTTCCACACTCCACCCTTCAACACCTGACCTACTGCAAGATTCTTCTTAAAGGGTACGGTGGGGCTTATACCCGACTTCAATCCTCTCAGGTGACAAGGCATAAGCTTTACAGATAGTCTGATGGAGTCAGCAAGAGGTCCTGTTCCTTGACACCTCTTCTTGGTCCTGCCAGTACTAATGATGAGTGGCTAATAATTAGTGCTGAAATGTCATATTCTATTCATATAACAACTCAGCTCTCATAGGATACAGAAGCATCCCTTCTCGATTCCCAAGTGTGTGTCTTTCTACAAGGTGAGAGCCTCCTTAATTTATGCCGTTGTCATAGGATCACCCCTCTTCCTCGTCGCCGCTAGAGAGCTGTTCTTGAACGACGTTCACCTGCATGGCCTCCAACTCTTTCATGTCGTCCGTCATAAGCTCCTTATGGTGCTCCTCAAAAAGCTAATCAATGTCGTCCTCATCGACTTCCAGACTCACGGACCTCCCGAGTGTAACTATCTTGGCAACCTCAGGTTGTGCAACAGAATCAGGATCGTCAACTTTTTCGGTTTCAGCTTCAGCTAGGCCTACGTGGAAGCCCTCAAAGTCTCGTGCAGAGACCGCATTAGGCCACAGCTTCCACAAAGAGTTCAAGGTGCTCTTCGAAACCTCCTGCCAAGCTAGATCAATGGTTCTGAGGCCTATCACATCAAAATGTTCCTTCCAAAATTCACGCAGGGTGAGGTTTATGCTGTCTGAGATTTCAAAACATCTCTTGAAGAGATGTTTCGTATAGAGTTTCTTGAAGTTGGAAATCACTTGCTGGTCCATGGACTGGAGGAGAAGGGTGGTGTTAGGTAGAAGATAGAAAACCTTGATGAATGAATAATCCCGAAGGATATCATCCTCGAGGCCGGGAGAGGAAGCAGTGGCAGTGTCCAACACCAGCAGCCATATCAGAGGGAGGCACTTCTTTTTCAAATATTTTTTCAGAGTCGGGCCAAAACAAAGATTTACCCACTCGGTAAACAAGAGTCTTGTTACCCATGCTTTCAAATTGGCCCTCTACATCATCGAAAGCTTCTCCTAGCCCCTGGATAGGTGTGGTGGGTTATATACGACCCGAGGTTGAGAAAAAAATTTTTTTTGCCATAATTTTTCATCCATATTGGTTGTAAGTGATATCGACCTGCGAGACCTCAGTTCAGTGTGCGCAGCAGTTGGGTGAGGACGCATTTCATCCCAGCTCTTTTCCTTGTGCTATTTCTGAGATACCCTCGGGTCGAGCTCGACCCATCAATACCTAAGTAAGGTAAGTTGTGTAGTATCAAATTTTTATATAATTATCGAATGTGCAGTAGTGTTTAGGAGTGTATTAAAAAGGATTGTTGTAAAGTGTTAGTGAATGTCTTCTACACCTTATGTTTATATAAAATAGCTTATAATTTCTCCTGTTTTTGTAAGTTTGTACCTTTATCATAATAATTATTATATTTTTTTTAATTGCCAAATAGTCTATAAACTTCCTCCTAGCTACCATAATATTTTTATGCAAATCCTCAAACAATTATATAAGTAAATGACTCACTGATATTGACATATCTTTCTCCATCTCAGGTAGCAGATTTGACCTTCCAAGATGGTGTGGTTGGCGGCCATTTTGTGAGCATATCCTACACAAGCTGGCATAGCTCTATGTATTCCTCTTTTTTATGAAATTTCTGATATTTTCATGCATAATAACCATGCTCAGAAATGGATATAAGGATTTTATTTATGAAAAAATTCAAAATAGAAATCCGAAGAAAAAAAAATTCTCATTTTCATAAAACTAAATAATATCCAAGTGCAGATTATTTTACACATTTTTGTTGTACGATAATAATACAATATCCTGTAAAAATTTCAGCCACTAACTATGTTATTTACCTACCCCAAAAAATGTTGAAAAGAGGAACGATTTTTTTAGCCCCCCCAAAAAAATTACACTATTTTCCTCCTTTCAGGAAAAGTTCCCTTTTGGTTCCTCCCCACTCAGGATATCAGCAAATGGTGTTTAATTATCGTAGAATAAGTGCTTACAATAGTTTTAGCTTATTTCCATATTTGGATTTTAGGTGAAATTTTTTTGCAGTCATTTTTTTGTATACTTATTTTTTTTAATTTATTTGTAATAAATATTTTTTTGGACTTTCCTTTCATTTACTTTTTTTGATGAATAGAATATTCTTTGAATTTTTTTTTTAATAGTAAAAGGTTGTGAATTGTTAAGTATATGAATTTTCTATGAATTTTTTTGTGACCTCGGGTTGAGGTCGACCCATCAATACCTGATTAAGGTGGTCAAATAACGATACCTATCCAGGGTTAAGCACTTTGTGGGCCTTGAAGGCTCAAGAAGTCTCCGAATGAAACACCAGCAGGGACTTCACCTTACAATCCCCACTGGCCTTTGCACAGAATACAAGGGTAAGCCTGTCCTTCATAGGCGTAGGCCTGGGTAGCTTCTCTTCCACCATGATGTACGTCCACTGAGGCATTTTCTTCCAAAAAAGCCCAGTTTCATCACAGTTAAAGACTTGTTGGGGACTGTAGCCTTCTTTGATAGTCTACTCATCGAACGTCTTAACAAAGGCTTTGGCCGTTTTCATGTCCAAGCTGGCAGCCTTCTCAAGCTGCACCACCGAATTAATGGCAGACTGTCTCTTGAATTTTTCAAACTACCCCCTTGAAGCCTTGAACGCTGCGGTGCCTGCTTTGTTGTCCCTTCTCCTGCGTCATCTTCGGCCTGAGCACGCACGAGATCTCCGAAAATGGCGCTGGCCTTGTGGCATACTGTTGTATCAGTAATAGTGTCTTCAGCAATTTCCTTATCCTTGATCCAAAGTAGAAGCAGTCTCTCCATCTCATCATGGACGTGACTCCTCTTGCTGGAGAAAAAAGTCACGCCCTTAGAAGGTGTTGCTGCTTTGATGGCTTCCTTCTGTTCATGGATTGTGCCTATCGTCGACGGATTTCGGCCATACTCCTTAGCGATCACACACATCCGCATGCCAGCCTCATACTTCTTGATTATTTCAAGCTTCGTCTCCATAGAAAGCATCCTCTTCTTCTTACCCTGCAAATCAGCAACATTCTTGGGACCCATGGCTAATAACGAACAACTTGAATACTGTAACGCAACACGATACAGTACAGTAACTAAAAGCACGAAAGAGAAATCACCAACATGAATTCAGTGTGAATGACAGAGCTGCCAAAACGAAAGATACTGACCAACAGGAGAGCAGGATCTTATGGCGGTAACTAGCATCAGAGTAGGGAGATAACCAATGGGAGTACGGGAGGATGGTGGTGAATTTAAAGTCTCGCAGAGTGCAAATTTCAAAATTAGTCTCAGCGCCCAGGTGAATCTTGTACTATGCCTCGTTTTGTATCATATTATATAAGTCGAAAAAATCTTCCCATCTTGTTTCGTATCATGAAATTTTCTTATGCAGGAACTGTGGTATCAAGATGTATCACTGTTTATCTCTGCACCTGACCACTGGTTAAGCCAAAAGACAGCTTGGAGGGAGGAAATGGTAGACAATTTCATGGACACAGACACAGCAGCCAAGAAGAACGTGCATTTTGCACTGACGTGTCAACCAGAAGAGGTGATGCCACAGTTTTTTCTTTTGAAGAGAACCTTAAAAGTAATCTTCTCTTCCTCAAGAGTTAGGGGGGGACAAAGATATTGTTTGTCTGACTGGAAACAAGTGTGTTCTAAAATCCATAGATCTGATTGTCAATTTGATCCAGGGCCAATCTAGCCACATTTGACAACAGCAGCTCCAGGGATGGCCTCGCCCATTGAGAAGGCACCGAATTGCCAGTCAATGACCAAAGTTCTACCCGAAGACAGAGCCAAAGTAACATCACCCAGTCTGTCTTGCACTCTTAAATGAGTGCAAGAACGTCCATAAAGAAACATGCCATCTATGGATTGTCTGCCTCTGTCGGTAATATGCTTAGGTCCAGTACCGTAGGGGCTGACGAATCCCATGTTCCCACATACTTAGCAGGGGTAAAGGGTATGGCAGGCTGCTCTGGAGATTCACTCCTCCCTAAAATACGAGAGCTCAGACCCAAGGACAGATCCAACAACATAATTGGAAGGGATCATGATGGGCCCGACAAGTGGGAAAAGGATCTCTGGCGTTGATCATTGCAGAGACCGTAGATTTACCTTATATTCTTCCTTCTGCTGAGTGGGATGGGGAGAATCCCCAGCCTTTTTCTCATAGACACAGGGTACCGGCCTATCCACCAGCAACTCAAGGTGGTCGGCTGCACTCAAATCAATAACATCCTCAAGCGGTGCCATTGTCTCAAGATTGGTCTACCATAACAACAGAAGGGGGCAGAAGTCAACCATCCAGGCCGCAAATGTAAGGAGGGGTGACAAAAGTGGTGATACCAGGTACTGGGACAATACACATGATTTTGGCCCCAGAACTAACTTAAGCCCAACCTTGGGAGCATCACCAACTTGTACAGAAGTTTCTTTCCTGAAGGTATTGGCATTGTTACAAGGGAGCAGGCCTTCACAGTTCTTTAGGACTTGGAGATCAACTAAAGAATCGCCACTGTGGTCACTTACATTGGTCACAGCATCGATGTCCTTCATCACAGGCATCACAACAAGACAAGTGGACCTGAGGACACCTGGGTTGAGGTAGTCTTAGGTACCAACTCCCTTAACCAAGACATAGAGGGCCTACCTGCCAGAACTAAGGAGGTCAAAGCCTTCCTTAGGGTAAACTCGTCATCTGTATGGCCATAGGAATCACAGGGGAAACTCCACATGAAACCAGAACCTGAAAAACCTGCCAACACAGATCCCAGATCTCCTCACTCCTGTAGCTTACTGCCCAGGGGACCAAGCTAGGGGTATATACACAGAAGCCATGGTAGCACTCACACTCAATGGGGAAATAAAAAGTTGAAAGACTTCCTTGGTGCCTTCCTACATCGAAGAAGGCTTAGCTATCTTCCCCTTCAAAACAAATGACAGCCACTGCACAGGAAGCCACAATTAGCACTTAGCACACAGGAATGATTGAAAACAATCATGGCCCTTATGAGATCACTAGTGTGTGTGCATCAAAAGCTAGTTTAGTCTTTGACTGGTTGCTATGTCCACCCTTTCCCCAGCAAGTACAGATCTCTTGCTTTACATCAATCATACGCTACAACAGCCAGTATTCACTTCCTGAAAAGTGAAAGAAAAAGATCCAGCCCTTGCGCAGGGTTGCAACAGTACGCCTGTACTCGTTGCAGCTAAAGACAATAGTTAAAAGCCTCTGATAGGAGAGTAGGTGAGGCTACTCACCCACGTACACCGAGTCATTTCAGCTCCATTAAAGACACTCCCACATTTTAAAGGACAGAAGGTTTGTTTACACATAGGATCAATCAGTAATTCGAAACACAAAAGAAAATGATGGGCAAGTCTCTTTATAACAGGAACTATCGGCTACTCATGCTGTGTACTGTAATCAAGTTTCCCTATCTAAAAGATATTTTAATAGATGTTTGTTGAATAATTCAGGTAAATTTAATGCAACATAATTGCAAAAATAATTAGACTTCACTATAAAAGATATTAAAAGTATACTCCCCATGGCAAATAAAAATTAACACCAACCTTATCTTTAACAAAGAGATGTTCTGACAACAAGTCTAGTGAGCCCTCTGCAACAAGACGCATCACATTCTCCTGTAAAAAAAAATCAAGCATCAGAAAATAAAAATTCAGTTACCCTATAATACCTAGGCCTACAAATGGATTAATGCAAAAGTATATCGCTTGTACATGAAAAACTGTTAGTGTATATAAAAGTTGTAGCTATAAAACTTTCCTCACTCATGAAATGAAAACAAAAATTTCAGTCACATTGAAAAAACTAAAGTCTATTAGCTGTGATAACGGCCAGTAGACCTACTGGATGAGACTACCATCTTTCAACAACAACACTCCAGAAGTTCAAAACATTTTTGCTTAAGAGTAAAACTTTAATAGTTATTACCATAACTGTTATCAAATAGATCTGTACTCCATTTTATTTGAACAGAGGCTGCAAACTCACCAAGAGCTCAAAGAATTATATACATTGAACATGAAATAGGGATGAGAGGCCAGCAATTAGAAATGCCTAAGATACAGGAGTAATAGGACAAAGAACAAAGGAAAGGTTTGAATAATGGCAATCTGTCTTATATTTTCTCTCTATCAATTTACTGTAATTTGGTCACACATCAAAACACTAAATCCATTTGTTAATAGTTTCTATTTCTTTTTAACAGACAGCAAGTTGCATTATTTCATTTATGGAATATAACTTGTGATGAGCTAGCGGAACACATTGTCCTAAAAAACATGATGCAAACAACTGAGTTTAGTTGAAACTTGTTGGTTCAGCTCAACAAGGTTTAAAGGAATCGATATACCACACCATCCACTTATGTAATACAATATAATCTAAGAGCACTTTCTTTAGCCAATGCAAGAAAATTAGGATCCAAATTACCCAATAGTTGTTCTGCCTCACATTCTAGTTTTCTTACAGTGTGACTAAGACTGTGGCATGCAGGGGTTTAGCTGCAGAAGGGTCTAAATTAAAGAATTTGATATTCTGCAAGAGATTTTCAATATGAATTGCGCAGTAAACTTTCAGAACAATTACCGAGAGAAAAAACTTTTAAAACTAAGTTTCAACTAGGGGAGTTAGCTAGGTTAGCAATGAAAAGGGTAAGACTAGAGTGCCATGGATTCACCACTCTGAAAGCTAGCAATGTCAAGAGCTTATAAAAGATCAAATATTGAAAGTAGGCTGAATGGTCTAAAATGGAGGCTTGTCATTATCGTTGTCATCACCGCTATAATCCACTAGCCTAGTCTCCCTGATTTTCCTCTTAAATAAGAGCAAGTTCCCTTTAGCACTTTGCACTGTTAACTAGGTCAAGCCCATTACATGAGAGGTACAGTGAGGGAAACGTCTTTTCAAAACAATTTAAATCACAGTATTGTCCCTGCCATGATACACTAAGGGAAAGTGGATCATGAACTCCCAGACACAATACCCATACACACGTAATAAATGCCAAGAAAATCTGGGGAAGACATTTTAGGGTGCAGTAAAAAGCAAAAAAAATCTGCAGTAGGTTTGGTCAGTAGCAGGCCACTGAAGAAACTGAGGAGACAAAGAGAATGGTGCATTAATTACTGTACCACTTACCGCTAGAATACTCATTCCTTTACCAAATACATGGGTTAATAGAAAATTTCAAAATTTTACAGGTAAAGGTTGATTAAACCAAACTTCTGAAGATATATATGAAAAATGTTATTTTCATTAGTAAAATAAATTTTTGAATATACTTACCCGATGATCATGTAGCTGTCAACTCCGTTGCCCGACAGAAATCTACGGTCGGGATACGCCAGCGATCGCTATCCAGGTGGGGGTGTACACAACAGCGCCATCTGTGGTCAGGTACTCAAGTACTTCTTGTCAACAAGACCTCAATTTTCTCCTCGGTCCACTGGTTCTCTATGGGGAGGAAGGGCGGGTCCTTTAAATCATGATCATCGGGTAAGTATATTCAAAAATTTATTTTACTAATGAAAATAACATTTTTCAATATTAATCTTACCCGATGATCATGTAGCTGATTCACACCCAGGGTGGTGGGTGGAGACCAGCATACATGTTAACAAAGAAGCTAAGTATCCCGTATTTCATTTTATTAGTTATTCAAAATAACAATATAAAATAAATAAGTACCTGGTAAGGAAGTCGACTTGAACCATTACTCTGCCTTTATTAAGTACGTCTTCCTTACTGAGCGTAGCGGTCCTCTTAGGATGCTGAACGACTCTTAGGTGCTGAAGTATAAAGGGCTGCAACCCATACTAAAGGACCTCATCACAACCTCTAACCTAGGCGCTTCTCAAGAAAGAATTGACCACCCGCCAAATCAACCAGGATGCGGAAGGCTTCTTAGCCGACCGTACAACCCAAAAACAACAATAAAAAGTATTCAAGAGAAAGGTTAAAAAGGTTATGGGATTATGGGAATGTAGTGGCTGAGCCCTCACCTACTACTGCACTCGCTGCTACGAATGGTCCCAGGGTGTAGCAGTTCTCGTAAAGAGACTGGACATCTTTGAGATAGAATGATGCAAACACTGACTTGCTTCTCCAATAGGTTGCATCCATAACACTCTGCAGAGAACGGTTCTGTTTGAAGGCCACTGAAGTAGCCACAGCTCTCACTTCATGTGTCCTTACCTTCAGCAAAGCAAGGTCTTCTTCCTTCATATGAGAATGAGCTTCTCTAATCAGAAGCCTGATGTAGTAAGAAACTGCGTTCTTAGACATTGGTAGCGAAGGCTTCTTAACAGCACACCATAAGGCTTCTGATTGTCCTCGTAAGGGTTTAGACCTTTTTAGATAGTACCTAAGAGCTCTGACTGGGCAAAGTACTCTCTCCAGTTCGTTACCCACCAAGTTGGACAGGCTAGGGATCTCGAACGATTTAGGCCAAGGACGTGAAGGAAGCTCGTTTTTAGCCAAAAAACCGAGCTGCAAGGAACATGTAGCCGTTTCCGATGTGAAACCTATGTTCCTGCTGAAGGCGTGGATCTCAATTACTCTTTTAGCTGTTGCTAGGCATACGAGGAAAAGAGTTTTTAATGTGAGGTCCTTAAAAGAGGCTGATTGGAGCGGTTCAAATCTAGATGACATAAGGAACCTTAGGACTACGTCTAGATTCCAGCCTGGAGTGGACAACCGACGTTCCTTTGAGGTCTCAAAAGACCTAAGGAGGTCCTGTAGATCTTTGTTGGTGGAAAGATCCAAGCCTCTGTGGCGGAAAACCGCTGCCAACATACTTCTGTAACCCTTGATCGTAGGAGCTGATAGGGATCTAACGTTCCTTAGATGTAACAGGAAGTCAGCAATCTGGGTTACAGTGGTACTGGTTGAGGAAACTGCATTGGCCTTGCACCAGCTTCGGAAGACTTCCCATTTAGATTGATAGACTCTGAGAGTGGATGTCCTCCTTGCTCTGGCAATCGCTCTGGCTGCCTCCTTCGAAAAGCCTCTAGCTCTTGAGAGTCTTTCGATAGTCTGAAGGCAGTCAGACGAAGAGCGTGGAGGTTTGGGTGTACCTTCTTTACGTGAGGTTGGCGCAGAAGGTCCACTCTTAGAGGGAGAGTCCTGGGAACGTCGACCAGCCATTGCAGTACCTCTGTGAACCATTCTCTCGCGGGCCAGAGGGGAGCAACCAACGTCAGCCGTGTCCCTTTGTGAGAGGCGAACTTCTGAAGTACCCTGTTGACAATCTTGAACGGCGGGAATGCATACAGGTCGAGATGGGACCAATCCAGCAGAAAGGCATCCACGTGAACTGCTGCTGGGTCTGGAATCGGAGAACAATACAATGGGAGCCTCTTGGTCATCGAGGTAGCGAACAGATCTATGGTTGGCTGACCCCACAGGGTCCAAAGTCTGCTGCAAACATTCTTGTGAAGGGTCCACTCTGTGGGGATGACCTGACCCTTCCGGCTGAGGCGATCTGCCATGACATTCATATCGCCCTGAATGAACCTCGTTACCAGCGTGAGCCTTCGATCTTTTGACCAAATGAGGAGGTCCCTTGCGATCTCGAACAACTTCCTCGAATGAGTCCCCCCCCTGCTTGGAGATGTAAGCCAAGGCTGTGGTGTTGTCGGAGTTCACCTCCACCACCTTGTTTAGCTGGAGGGACTTGAAGTTTATTAAGGCCAGATGAACCGCCAACAACTCCTTGCAATTGATGTGAAGTGTCCTTTGCTCCTGATTCCATGTTCCCGAGCATTCCTGTCCGTCCAATGTCGCACCCCAGCCCGAGTCTGATGCGTCCGAGAAGAGACGGTGGTCGGGGGTCTGAACAGCTAACGAAAGACCTTCCTTGAGAAGAATGCTGTTCTTCCACCACGTTAGAGTAGACCTCATCTCTTCGGAAACAGGAACTGAGACCGTCTCTAGCGTCATGTCCTTTATCCAGTGAGCAGCTAGATGATACTGAAGGGGGCGGAGGTGGAGTCTCCCTAACTCGATGAACATGGCCAGCGATGAAAGTGTCCCTGTTAGACTCATCCACTGCCTGACTGAGCATCGGTTCCTTCTCAGCATGCTCAGGATGCACTCTAGGGCTTGGTTGATCCTTGGGGCCGACGGAAAAGCCCGAAAAGCTCGACTCTGAATCTCCATACCCAGGTAAACAATGGTCTGGGATGGGACGAGCTGGGACTTCTCTAAATTGACCAGGAGGCCCAGTTCCTTGGTCAGATCCATAGTCCATCTGAGATTCTCCAGACAGCGACGACTTGTGGGAGCTCTTAAAAGCCAGTTGTCTAAATAGAGGGAGGCTCTGATGTCTGCCAAGTGAAGGAATTTCGCAATATTCCTCATCAGTCTCGTAAACACAAGAGGTGCCGTGCTTAGGCCAAAGCACAGGGCTTGGAACTGGTACACAACCTTTCCAAAGACGAATCTTAGGAAAGGTTGGGAGTCTGGATGGATGGGGACGTGAAAGTATGCGTCTTTCAGGTCTAACGAGACCATCCAGTCCTCCTGCCTGACCGCTGCTAGGACCGACTTCGTCGTCTCCATCGTGAACGTCTGCTTGGTGACATAAGCATTGAGAGCACTGACGTCCAGCACCGGTCTCCAACCTCCTGTCTTCTTGGCTACAAGGAAGAGACGGTTGTAAAAGCCCGGGGATTGATGATCCCGGACTATGACCACTGCTTCCTTTTGTAGCAAGAGCGACACCTCTTGTTGCAACGCTAGCCTCTTGTCCTTCTCCTTGTAGTTGGGAGAGAGGTTGATGGGAGATGTAGTTAGAGGGGGATTGAGGCAGAACGGAATTCTGTATCCCTCCCTTAGCCACTTCACAGACTGAGCGTCTGCACCTCTGCTCTCCCAAGCTTGCCAGAAGGTCTTGAGTCTGGCTCCTACTGCTGTCTGGAGAGGAAGGCAGTCAAAACTTGCCTTTTGCGGACTTGGAACCCTTCTTGGACTTGCCACGGTAACTGTCTGCACGGGTACCTCCTCTGCTGGAGGTTCTGCCAAGAAAGGGCGGGATGAACCTAGAAGCAGGTGTATCAGCTGCTAAAGGGCGGAAGGGTCTAGGCACGGAAGGTAAGGTTTTAGCCTTACGTGCAGAAGAAGCCATGAGGTCATGCGTATCCTTCTGGATAAGAGAGGCAGCCATCCCCTTAATCAACTCCTCCGGAAACAGACACTTGGAGAGAGGAGCAAACAGCAACTCTGACTTCTGGCAAGGAGTGATACCAGCAGATAAAAGGAGCACAGATGTTCTCTCTTCTTGAGGACCCCTGATACATATGAAGCCGCAAGTTCACCAGACCCATCCCGTATTGCCTTGTCCATGCTGGACATGATCAGCATGGCCGAGTCCTTGTCAGAAGGGGAAGTCTTCCTGCTTAAGGCTCCCAAACACCAATCGAGGAAGTTGAATATCTCAAAGGCACGAAAGACTCCCTTCAACATATGATCAAGATCGGAAAAGGACCAGCAGATCTTCGAACGTCTCATAGCCAACCTGTGGGGAGAGTCAACCAGACTTGAGAAGTCGGCCTGGGCAGAGGCAGGAACCCCCAAGCCAGGTTCCTCTCCCGTGGCATACCAGACGCTCGACTTAGAAGCCAGCTTGGGAGGAGGAAACACAAAAGAGGTCCTTCCCAGTTGCTTCTTGGAATGCAACCAATCCCCCATAACCCTCAAAGCTCTCCTTGATGATCTGGCGAGAACAAGCTTGGTGAAGGCAGGCGCAGCAGACTGCATGCCCAGAGCAAACTCGGAGGGAGGAGAACGAGGGGTTGCAGACACAAAGTGTTCAGGATACAATTCTCTGAACAAAGCAAGGACTTTGCGAAAGTCTAAGGAGGGTGGCGAAGACTTGGGTCCTTCAACATCAGAGTGAGGATCATCCAGATGAGCAGCTTCATCCTCCGATACATCCTCATCCGAAAGTTGAGTTGTGAGTGGCAAAGGCAGAGCAGCAAGCTGAGCGGCTGAATCCTGCAGAACGGGTGCATGCGTACCTGCGGATCCATCATCATGCCTCTGCTGGACAGACTGTGAGCTGGCAACAACAAAAGCAGAGGGCCGGTGTGTGGGAGGGTCTGCGGTGGGCTGAGGAGCATGCGGTATGGTATGCAGAGCATGAGGTAAGGCATGCGGCTCATGCTGCATGGTATGCGGCTCATGCTGCATGGTATGCGGCTCATGCTGCATGGTATGCGGAGCATGCTGTAAGGTCTGCGGAGCATGCTGCATGGGCTGAGGAGAATGCCGCATAGTGCTGGAACCCGGCAACTCCTGATGCGGCAGCTCACGCATGTTAGCAGAAGGTGCAGCAAGAACATGCGTCTGGCAGTGAGGACTGCGCATCGGTGGAGGAGCTCTCACAGGTGGGGTGTGGGAGCAGGCAGCCGCAGTATCTGCTGAGCGCACAACCTCTGCGGGTTGTAGGTTAACAGTAGAGGTGTTAACCTTCTCGGCATGATACTCCTGCATAAAAGCCGCAAGCTGAGACTGCATAGTCTGCAGCATGGACCACTTAGGGTCTACTGTGGCAGGAGCAACAACAGACGGAGCAGAGGCCTGTTGAGGGACCACTCTACCTCTCTTGGGAGGTGTGCAGTCATCAGATGACTGCGGCGAGTCCGAACTGACCCAGTGGCTACACCTGGGCCGTTGGACTAGCTCGGAAGGGACCTTACGTTTGAGCGGTCGTGAGACCTTGGTCCACCGTTTCCTCCTGGAAACCTCTTCCACAGACGAGGAATGTAAGGGCTCATTCGTCTGGGAGTGGAAGGGACGATCCTTAGCAGATGCGTCCGCAACCACTGAGGATACATCCGTGCGCCGATCAAGGCCTGCCGAACCCTTTGGTCCTTCGACATTGCTTCTCCCCTGGGCTTGGGAGCTTGCAAGAGGTCCCGGACTGGGAGGACGACTGGCACGCACAGATGTACCCTCATGCGCAACACTGACACTGACACTATGCACAGCACTAGCACTAACACTTCCCACTGCACTCTTCGCTTTCAGCTCTCTGACATCTGCCAAGAGCTGATTGCGGTCACTAACCAACGACTCCACCTTATCACCGAGAGCCTGAATGGCACGCAACATATCAGCCATTGCAGGCTGAGCACTCGTAGCAGGTTCGGGAGTCACCACCACAGGGGAAGGAAAAGGTTGAGGGGCATGGGGAGAGGAAAAATCCACAGAGCGAGAAGAACTCCTCCTATCTCTCTCCTTCTCTAACCTACGTGTATATCTGAGGAATTCATTAAAATCGAATTCCGAAAGCCCAGCACACTCCCCACATCGATCTTCCAACTGACAGGATTTTCCCCTACAATTGGAACATACGGTGTGAGGATCTATAGAGGCCTTCGGAAGACGCCTATTACAAGTCCTAACACTACACTGCCTGTATTTAGGAACTTGGGAATGGTCAGACATCTTGAATTTAGAGGTAGTCAAGGGGGAATTCCAAAATAAAGCAAAGATCGTTAACCAATGAATCAAATTAATTCCAAAAGCTTGCTAAGCTAAGGATAAAGCTTCCTGAACAGCGAAGGCTAAATTTCAGAGCAAATACATCACCAAAACGTGAACAAAAGACTCCAAAATCAACAGCGTATCCATGTAGGTCTTGCCGGCGGCACGACAGAGGAAAAATTGAGGTCTTGTTGACAAGAAGTACTTGAGTACCTGACCACAGATGGCGCTGTTGTGTACACCCCCACCTGGATAGCGATCGCTGGCGTATCCCGACCGTAGATTTCTGTCGGGCAACGGAGTTGACAGCTACATGATCATCGGGTAAGATTAATATTGAAAATTAGGTGAGTACAGATATACAAAATTTTTCAATTGCAATCAGCATTTGCGACCTAGTGTTATTCATTAGTTATTTATCATACAAAATAGCAGAGAAAGTATCTTACACAAGAATTTTGTGTACATAGATAACTTTTTCTACAAACTTATGTGCTTGCAAATAATTGTAATTGTGTTGTTTCATATACCATTAGAAAGAGCTTTCTTTGTTTTTTATCACAAGGTTTACAGAAAAATTCTAAAATATGGAAATTTTCATATTAGAAACAATCGTAAATTTAGTTATATAAAGACAATAATTTTTGTCGATCTTTACTCCACAATTGCTCAACTTTTTCTGACAAAACTTATTTATTCTATTTATGAATTACATTGGGAATTTATTCAGCTCTCCATTGCAATTGTCATTACTTATTTATTACGCAAAATGGAAGTGAAGGTATACTTGTAAAACAGGTTTATGAAAGTCTTTTACAAGAGTTTTTAATGATCGCACAAATAATCTTTTATATATATTTGTGAAGTTTCATATCCCATTTGAGAGAGAATTTTTGTATTTTTGAGTCCCTGGTTAGGCTGTAGGAACGTAGAGAGTAGAGGTCCCCTTTTTTGTTTTGTTTCATTTGTTGATGTCGGCTACCCCCCAAAATTGGGGGAAGTGCCTTTGGTATATGTATGTATGTATGTACAAGGTATATTGAAAATATAAAAATATAAGCATTTCTACATAGAAGACAATCATATATTTTGTAATTGATTATTTTTTAGTCATCTTTGCTCTACAATTGCTTAATCTATTTGTGTATAAACCTATCTATTTTATCTATGGATTATGTAGGAAATTTATTCAGTTTTCCATAGTAACATTCAGTGTTTTCCTGGCAATATTTATTACTTATTTATTAAGCAACATGTCAGAGAAGGTACGTTACACAACACTCTTATGCGTGCATAGATAATTCATTCTAGGCTCGTTTGTTCAATTGCAAATAATTACAATTGCCTTGTTTTATATACCATTTGAAAAGGCATTATTTGTGAATGTGAAAATAAAATCGTTTATACTGTACATAAAAAAAACTTTATTCCAAATTCGTTATATAAGGATAAATATCTTTGCTCAACATTCAGGGTTTGCTCCCTTAGGTTGGGTCTTCTATACGGACGACACAAGAGAGGGCTAGTAAAGAATTTTAGTTAAACGTCTAAAGATCGCTGAACTTCACTGATATGAGCAAAGTGACCTAGAGGTAAGATTCATCAGAATACTGTAATGGAAACATAAACTTTAAGAAAAAATATCAATAATTTTAAAGCTTTACCAATATGGAGTCACCATACAAAAGCATATTTGAAATACTGTAGTACTACTGTTGTATACATGTTACATAAACAAATATATTCAAAGCTCTATTATTTACAAACCTTTATGTAAACTTTCTGTTCTACGGAGAGATCATTCCACTTGTACTTAATGGCATGTTCGAGCAGCTGAAGCCCTAGATGGCGGACCACAGGCTCCTTGTCACGGTGTGCCATGAAAAAACCACATTCTACTGCTACTTCCAGGTTTTCTTTAGCCTATAATTCAGAATATAACAGAGGTTACTTAGAATGAAGAGAAAAACCATTAAACATAATGCTTACTATTATTTACCAAATTATGAAAATTTCACTAATTCTCAAACTATGTACAACTATACAGTACTCTGCTTCAAAGAGTATCATTATGTACTATAACATGAAGTTCTAAATTCCACTGTACTGATTAAAGCATACGTTATCCAAACCACAAAATGGAGTAATATAAAAATAGATTTCATAAATGAAATGCAAACAATACAACAGATATTGGAGAAAGAAAAATTGCAAGGAATTAGAACAACAATAATAAGATCTATTTATCTATTATGAAAATAAAAACACTTAGAAATCCTTCAAAAGACCTTTCATGTATTGAAATAAAAGTTATCCATTGTCATTCATGAGTTTATTAGTTAAGCACCTTTTCTGGTTACCTTAGCTTTGCAAATAACTAAAAATATTTTAAGAAATTGTATTTTTCCTAGTCATACATACCCAAGTCCCTTAGATAAGAGTACAGTAATACCCTGCTTTACGTCAGTTCGACATACAATAAGTCGGTTCCAACTTTTAGGTTGCTCATCCTTAACTGTTGAATACAAAAATCAAATCAACTATACGATAAGCCGTTTAACACAACCTTACATCAGTTTTTATGTTGTACAGTAAGGATGAAGAGATGTATTACTGTACAATCTGTACTTTACATGGAAGCTTATCAATGTATCCGATTTTTATAAAATAATACTGTACCTAGTTCTAAGTAACATACCTTTTCATGTTCAATACTGCATGCTTTCATAGTTAATTAGTTCCGCGAGACATTTTCAATGTAGGTCAGATTTTACATTTATAAAGTGACTTATATGTTCCCTATACACATACTGGACACAAAAAAGTACTTATAACCTGCATCATTTTTTAAATCTGGATAATTACATTAATGAGCTTTAATGTGAAGCACAGTACCATACAGTACAGCAAGCACCTAATCAATATATTACGATGTAGAAACTGAAGTAAGATCGGGAAAAACAACATACATGGCGGGTATCCACCAATCATCCCCCTCACACTGAGGATGGATGAGTTTTTCATCCCCTTGCAAGGATAACAAAAAAAAGGTAGAAGGGCTAGTCACTCCACCCCTCCTCATGACTTGAATCAAAAGTGTTTCCTTGGAAAAGATGCCAACTTGTCCTGTATGGCAGTAGGGAATCACACAAATATCAAGCAGTCACCAGAGGACCCAAGAAAATAGGTCCTGGAGCCTTGGAGCATCGTCCTTACTGTACAGAAGTGAAGGTGGTCTGAAAACTCTCCGACACTATATTTGGTTCAAAGTACACCGACAGATAATCAGGAAGGATACTAAAAGGGTTAGTTCCTCCTCGAGATCACTAGTTCACACTAATCTCATGTGCATACATTGTGAGAAGATTAGACAGAAAACTTGCAGAGCCAAAAGGGAACCATTTCTGGGTGCTTCCATCTTCAAATCCTGCTAGTGCCAAGCAGAGGTTATGACACCAGAGTGCGAGATGTCGAACCTCTTCAAATACCACAGGGTATAAGGTCGGACCATAGGAGGAATAGAATTGAGCAGCTACTAGGTGTTGTTAACATCTCACGAGGAGACCAAACAAGAGGAGAGAGATCACGAGGAGCCGGAAGATTTTATTGCTATTAATACTAATGCAAGGGAATGCCTCATCGCTGGTACAAGCAAAAAGCCCGATCGCTGGTTCCTTTCACCCCTGACTCTCTAGCATGCAGACTCAATGGAACCTCATCCTGAGCCAACCTTTCTTCCTTTGATACTGAAGTAGCTCTAGGAAGAGACACTAAGGTGTACAGTGCCTCGAATGGCTAAGAGAAAGAGGAGGAGAAAGGCAACACTTTTCATCCTGACCAACAGTGTGCATGCTTGGTCCAAAGCAGAACCAAGCACTGGTAGGTATGCTCTCCTGTACCACATACCTCCCCATGTTGAGTAAGTTCTAAATACCTCAAAGAACAGCGAGTCTCGCATGATCCTGTCAATTAGTCTCCCTAAGTTCTTTAATGACAATCTTCTCTTTCTTAGGAGCAGCAGCGTCTGGAGGATCTAACGAAAACATGGCAGAGGAAAAAATAAGAACTGGAAAAGGAGGAACACATAAGCTTCTTCTTCTTACCAGCTTGTAAGGCACCAAGAAGGTCTTGGGGACCAACAATGATGCTCCCATGGAGAAAGAGGAAGAGGTCACAGAGGCCTCTTCAACAGCAGACCAGTCTACACTCTTCAACAGCCATCCTGGCAGCACCTAACATTTCCAGCAGATTTTTCACTGACTGAACAACAAGTTAACCCCAAACTTCATTAGGTCCTAGTCATTATCATCAGTTTGTAAGAAATCCTTGAGGAAGAGGCACAGGTGTATTACCTTCACTAGACAGTGATACTTCGCTTTCATTAAGGATCACCTTGAAGATGAACAAAGTCTCCTCCCCATTATTATCATTATTATCATTACTTGCTAAGATACAACCTTAGTTGAAAAACCAGGATACTATAAGCCCACGGGTTTCTACAAGGAAAATAGCCCAGTGACGAAAGAAATTAAGGAAACAAAGTAGTGTTTGAATGTACCCTCAAGCAAGCAAATTAAAAGAAACATGTTATTTTGATAATAAAATAAATTTTTTAATATACTTACCCGGTGATTATATAGCTGCAACTCTGTTGCCCGACAGACAACTCTACGGTAAAAACTCGCCAGCGATCGCTACACAGGTTGCGGGTGTGCCCAACAGCGCCATCTGTCGTCCAGATACCCAGTACTCAATGTAAACAAAGACTCAATTTTCTCCTCGTCCCACTGCGTCTCTATTGGGGAGGAAGGGAGGGTCCTTTAATTTATAATCACCGGGTAAGTATATTCAAAAATTTATTTTATTATCAAAATAACATTTTTCAATATTTAACTTAGCCGGTGATTATATAGCTGATTCACACCCAGGGGGGTCGGTAGAGACCAGCAATATATGTTTACACTTTTATGAGCTAAGAGTTTTTATTTCATTTTAGAAGTTATCAAAATAACAAAAACAAAATAAATAGGTAACTGGTAAGGAAGTCGACTTGAACAAAATACTCTGCCTTTTAAGTACGTCTTCCTTACGGAGCCTCGCGATCCTCTTAGGATGCTGATCGACCCCTAGGATCTGAAGTATTAAGGGTTGCAACCCATACAACAGGACCTCATCAAAACCTCTAATCTAGGCGCTCTCAAGAAATGACTTTGACCACCCGCCAAATCAACCAGGATGCGAAAGGCTTCTTAGCCTTCCGGACAACCCAAAAAACAACAATAAAAACATTTCAAGAGAAAGATTAAAAGGGTATGGAATTAGGGAATTGTAGTGGTTGAGCCCTCACCCACTACTGCACTCGCTGCTACGAATGGTCCCAGTGTGTAGCAGTTCTTGTAAAGAGACTGGACATCTTTCAAGTAAAATGACGCGAACACTGACTTGCTTCTCTAATAGGTTGCGTCCATTATACTTTGCAGAGATATATTTTGCTTAAAGGCCACGGAAGTTGTTACAGCTCTAACTTCGTGCGTCTTCACCTTAAGCAAAGTTCGGTCTTCCTCACTCAGATGTGAATGAGCTTCTCGTATTAACAATCTGATAAAGTCTGACCAAGCATTCTTTGACAAAGGCAAGGATGGTTTCTTAACTGAACACCATAAAGCTTCAGATTGGCCTTGTAAAGGTTTAGTACGCTTTAAATAGAACTTTAAGAGCTCTAACAGGGCATAAGACTCTTTCTAGTTCATTGCCTACGATCTCCGATAAGCTGGGGATATCGAAAGATTTAGGCCAAGGCCGAGAAGGCAGCTCATTTTTGGCTAGAAAACCAAGTTGTAGCGAACAAGTGGCTTTTTCTGACGAAAATCCTATGTTCTTGCTGAAGGCAAGAATCTCACTGACTCTTTTAGCCGAGGCTAAGCATACCAGGAAAAGAGTCTTAAGAGTGAGATCTTTCAGGGAGGCTGATTGTAACGGCTCCAACCTGTCTGACATGAAGAATCTTAGTACCACGTCTAAATTCCATCCAGGGGTAGCCAAACGACGCTCCTTGGTGGTCTCAAAAGACTTAAGGAGGTCTTGCAGATCTTTATGTTTGGAAAGATCTAAGCCTCTATGCCGGAAGACCGATGCCAACATGCTTCTGTAGCCCTTGATAGTGGGAGCTGAAAGGGATCGTCCTTTTCTCAGGTATAAGAGAAAAACAGCTATTTGAGCTACAGAGGTACTAGTCGAGGATACAGAAACTGACTTGCACCAGTCTCGGAAGACTTCCCACTTCGATTGGTAGACTCTAATGGAAGAAGCTCTCCTTGCTCTAGCAATCGCACTGGCTGCTTCCTTCGAAAAGCCTCTAGCTCTCGAGTCTTTCGATAGTCTGAAGGCAGTCAGACGAAGAGCGTGGAGGCTTTGGAGTACCTTCTTTACGTGTGGCTGACGTAGAAGGTCTACCCTTAGAGGAAGACTACTGGGAACGTCTACTAACCATCGAAGTATCTCGGTGAACCATTCTCTCGCGGGCCAGAGGGAAGCAACTAACGTCAACCTTGTCCCTTCGTGAGAGGCGAACTTCTGCAGTACCTTGTTGACAATCTTGAACGGTGGGAATGCGTAGAGATCCAGATGTGACCAATCTAGGAGGAAAGCATCTATATGTATTGCTGCTGGGTCCGGGACTGGAGAGCAATAGATTGGAAGCCTCTTGGTCAGCGAGGTTGCAAAGAGATCTATGGATGGTTTTACCCCAAGTGGCCCAAAGTCTCTTGCACACATCCTTGTGGAGGGTCCATTCGGTTGGAATTACTTGCCCTTTCCGACTGAGACAATCTGCTATGACGTTCAAGTCGCCTTGGATGAACCTCGTTACTAGGGAGATGTCTTGACCTTTTGACCAGATGAGCAGGTCCCTTGCGATCTCGTACAACGTCAGTGAGTGGGTACCTCCTTGTTTGGAGATGTACGCCAAGGCCGTGGTGATGTCCGAGTTAACTTCCACCACTTTGCCTCGAAGGAGAGACTTGAAGCTTTTCAAGGCCAGATGTACTGCCAACAGCTCCTTGCAGTTGATATGCATGCTCCTCTGACTCGAGTTCCACAGTCCTGAGCATTCCCGACCGTCTAGTGTCGCGCCCCAGCCCACGTCCGATGCGTCCGAGAAGAGAACGTGGTTGGGAGTCTGGACAGCCAGGGGAAGACCTTCCACCAAGTCAGACAAGACTTTATCTTTTCGGAAACCGGGATCGAGACCGCTTCTAGCGTCTTGTCCTTTTTCCAGTGAAAAGCTAGATGGTATTGAAGAGGACGGAGGTGTAGTCTTCCTAGTGACACAAATTGTTCCACGGATGACAGCGTCCCTACCAGACTCATCCACAGCCTGACTGAGCAGCGTTCCTTCTTCAGCATCTTCTGGATGGATAGCAGGGCTTGATCGTCTTGTTGTTCAGCAACGTCCTCATCAGAGGGTTCCTCATCCGAAAACTGATGAGGAAACGGCAACGGAGTGGGCAACGTCTGTCTCGCTGAGTCCGGTCGCACTGGTGGATGCGTGACGGAGCCGGACGCAACATCATGGAACTGCTGCACAGTCTGTGAACTGTCAACAACCATGGGTGCGCGAGGAAGCACAGCGTCAACCCGAGACTGTCTAGACCGTCTGGGTTGTGCAGTCAACACCCTACCGGGTTGCTGAGGTTGACGCACTGCGTCAAAACAAGTCACCTCTGCTGGTTGTTGAACGTCCTGAACGTCAACAACCACCTCCGAGCGTCGCTTAACGTCAACGTGCGGCTGGCAACCCACACTGGGTCGCATCGGTGGAGGAACCACCTCAACTGGCAGACGCGAGTAGGTTACCTCAGCGTCAACAGGGCGCACAACCGACCGGTTGGAAGGTTGTTGGCCAGAAGGTTCGGTAGCAACCTTCTCCGCATTAAAGTCCTCTATCAAGGACGCAAGCTTGGACTGCATGTCTTGCAGCAAAGCCCATTTAGGGTCTACGGGAGCAGGTGTGGCAACAGACGGGGTTAGCGACTGAGGCGGTACCGCTTACCATCCCTGAAAGCCTTGTTATGCATGACATAATTGTACAGCAAAACTTCAAAGGCTCGAAAACAGCTGTGAAGTTGACCTGTAAACAACTTGGAGCGTCTCCTGGCCAGGCGCCAGGGAGAGTCTACGAGAATTGAGAAGTCTATCTGGGCAGAGGCATGAACTCCCAAGCCGAGAACTTCTCTCTTGTCATATCAGACTCTCGCTCTATAAACCAGTTTAAAAGAAGGGAAAGCAAAGGCTGTATCCCCCAAACTCCTCCTGGTGAAAAACCAGTCACCTAGCCAACGTAAAGCTCTCTAGGAGAGCGAGAGAGCACTAGCTTAAAAACAACGGCTTCGAAGTAGCTAGGCCTAGTGTAAGCTCTGACGTTTAGGCGAACGAGGAGCAGCAGTTACAAAAAGATCCGGACAAAGATCCTTAAAAAAATCATCATGATTTAATTAAAGTCCATAGGAGGCTAAGCAGCTTTAGGCTCCTCTCCATCTGACAGAGTCCTCAAGGGAATATCAGTAGGAGGGGGAACAGCAACTTCCTCATCTACAGGAACCTTGTCCGATAAAAGCTGAGTCTCAAGCAAGGGAGAGACCTACCGTGGTGGCAATGCTTTACAAGCAGAGTCCACACTCACTGGTGCATTAGTAGCGGACCAGAACGCAACGTCATGTAACTGCTTGACAGTCTGTGAACTGTCAACAACTGAATTGTCAACCACAACAGGTGCGTGAGGACGCACAGCGTCCACTCGAGACTGCTTTGACTGCCTAGACTGAGCAGTCAAAACAACTCTAGAATGCGGAGGTTGACGCACAGCGTCAAAACAAGTCAACTCCGATTGTTAGTGAACGTCTTGAACGTCAACAGGAGCATCAGCAAGTGGCCTAACGTCCAAATGCGGCTGAAAAACCACACGAGACCGCATCGAGTGTGGTTCTAAACAACCTGACTGACGTGACTAAGCTACGCCAACGTCAACAGTAAGCACAAAGGAACGTTAGGTTGGCTGAAAGCCAGGATATCGATGAGATAAACGGCTAGACTCAACGGACTAATCGGCAGAATAGTCTTCCATAAGGGAGGCAAGCATATACTGCATGTCTTGCCATACAACCCATTAAGGATCAACGGAAATGGTTGTAGTAAGAGACGAGGGTAACGTCTGTGACCGCAACACTTTGCCAACAAAAAAAGACTCTCGGAGTCTGTGTTACGCTTTTGTTAGGCGGCGAGCAGTTATCCGATGACTGCATAGGGTCAGAGCTGTCCTAATGGTTGTTACCAGGATGCTGGACCTGTCCTGAAAGGACTGACTTTCGCTTAAGGGCTTCGAAACCTTGTGACAGGTTTCTTATGCGAAAAGCCTTCGGATGACGAGGAGAAACAACGTCTCTCTCGTCTTATGGTAGGGGAGATCTTGGTAAGATACACCCGATACCATAGAGGGAAAACGTCTGTTCGTTGATCAAGGCCTCTCGAACCCATAAGTCGTTTGACATTACTTCTCCCCTGGACTTGGGAGCATGCAAGAGGTCCCGGACTAGGTGAACGACAGGCACGAACAGACGAACCCTCGGACGCAACACTGTAACACTTTGCGCATATCACTTTATCACTTCGATTTTCTGTTTTGCACTTATTTCACTGAAATCGAAACTTTTACTGATTTCTACCTGAAACACGCAATTCTACCCTTCATTAAAAGGTAGTAATTGCGAAATCAGTCGTATAATGCAAGCTCATTAATACCAGCAAAAAACAGAAAACATATTTTAAGATAAAAAAAAAATCAGTGGCTGGGAAAGAGACTAAACACTAGTTCATATAACTACGTTTTCAATCTCTCACCGCACAAAGCCTGGGGACGAGAATAAAAAACTAAAAACGTTTTATCCTTCCTCCCCGTACAGCGACTAGGGACGAGAGTAACTCGAGAACAACGTTACCCGCTTGAACGGAACGTTTTCTCTCCTCTCTCTCCCTCCGTCTCTATCTCTCTCTCTCTTTCTCTCTTGATTTCGCACCTAAGAGAAGAGCCCAATTATATTTCGTCAAAAAAACATGTTATTTGACTAAAGGAAAAAACTGAAAGGTTTTTCAAATAAAAAGTTCCTTTAAAATAGAATCTAAAACATTTAAGCTAAGAAAGAATTAACAAAACGTCAGAATCGATTTACTCTTACTGCAAAGTGAAACCGTGATACACTCTCTCTCTATCGTAACGATAGAGCGCATGTTGAACGTCCTGAACGTCAACAACTGCGTAGCATAAATAAACAAAACGTTAGTTCATCTTTGAAAACAGTACGAAGACTATCAAAGAAATTCTTTCATAAAATATTACATTTAAAAAGTTTTAAATCCTTTAAAAGCTAATTACGATATAAAGGGCTCAACGTTGATTAACTTCGGTTTCCAAGTTAGGACCGCCTACTCTCAGGAAAGGTCTATATAAACAAAACATTAAAATTTATTTTTATATGTTTATAATAAATGGAAAGTTAATCGAAGAGGCCTAATAAAGGCGGAGAGATATAAAATATATAGAGGAAAATCTATAACGTGATAAGATAATTACTAAAAGCCTAAACACACTTCCGTCTAAGGGAAGGGTCGGCCATTTAAAAGTGAAAGAAAGTCCATACTCTCTTTGTCACCATAATTAAATCTATCCAAAACGAGTTCAAGATTTAAGATGAAGATAAAACACCTGCATAGCGAAAGCTCAAAACTAGAATAAAGTACTTCACCAATTAGTTGTGAAAAAACTCCAGTTTAGCAACAGCGAGTAAGTACGTCTTGTCGATAGCTCGACAGAGAGAAAATTGAGTCTTTGTTTACATTGAGTACTGGGTATCTGGACGACAGATGGCGCTGTTGGGCACATCCGCAACCTGTGTAGCGATCGCTGGCGAGTTTTTACCGTAGAGTTGTCTGTCGGGCAACAGAGTTGCAGCTATATAATCACCGGCTAAGTTAAATATTGAAAAAAATAAAGTAGTGTGCCTGAGTGTTCCCTCAAGCAAGCGAGCTCAAGGAAACAAATAAAATAATGTGCCTGAGTGTACCCTCAAGCAAGCAAGAAAACTCTAACCCAAGACAGTGAAAGACCATGGTGCAGAGGCTACGGTACTACCCTGGATCAGAGAACGATGGCTTGATTTTGGAGTACCCTTTTTCTAGAAGAGCTGCTTCCCATAGCTAAAATCTCTCTTCTACCCCTGCCAAGTGGAAAGTAGCAATTGAACAATTACAGTGCAGTAGTTAACACCTTGAGTAAAGGAAAATTTTTTGGTTATCTAAATGTTTTTAGGTGTATGAAGAAAGAGGAGAATATGTAAAGAATAGGCCAGACTATTCGGTGTATGTGAGGGCAAAGGAAAATTGAGCCGTAACCAGAGAGGGATCCAATCCAGTACTATCTGGCCAGTTAAAGGACCCAATAACTCTCTAGCAGTAGAATCTCAACTGGGGGCTAGTGTCCTTAGCCTTTTTCTTCTTCTTGGCAACCTCCCCCAATTGCAGAGTAGGCGGCCTTGCAATTGTCACCTGGGGAAGACTGAACCATCACGACCCGTACATAAAATACAAAAATGATGGGGATTAACAGCAAGGTTTGAGATAAACCTGTCACACTTTTTACCGGCTTTAACCTGACATAAACACATGTCACTGCACTTTTCCATTTATTTTGGAAAGAGAAAAAGTAATAATTAATAGCCATTCTTTTTAGAGGCAGCACCAAAGTCAAAAGTACCAGTTGCTGACTGACAGGGGATTGGGGCTTTCCCAGCACCACCAGTTGATAATCATAAGTACCTTATCAAATTTTAATTGGACTTCCAGCTTCACTGAAGTTATACTCCTATTTAAAGGACAATGGTTTGTATTTCATGTAGGAATAAACAATAAGCATACTGTAATGACCAATGGATTTAGTATTTATTCCATATTACCTTCTTGTTGAGGGAGTATGGGAGAGAACTACTTTTAGATCTAGTCTAGTAAGAATGGAGCCCTGAAGTGCAGCTTATCAGCTTCAATGTCAGATCTAGTGTGTAAAGGTACAACCGTTTTACTCACAAGTGAGTGGAAGAAAAAAAGAAACACTGGCACTGGGCCCACCTCTGGTTTCACTGGCAATGGGGTCACTACTATGCTCACTAGCGAAACCAGGGGCAAAGTAAACTTGAAAGGTCAAGCCTTGCATAGATCAAACTTGTTGGCGGCAGTCTGCACGGAAAACAGAGAGCTTCCAGAGCATGCTGGAGTGGGCCAATCACTGGGGGAACCCAACATGATACCAACCATTGAAAAATTTTATGTACAGTAGAACCATCTTCTCCTAACTCCTGATGCATACTTCCCCGGGACCGAGACTGGGGTGTATATGCAGAAGCTTGAGCAGCCAGCAATGTCGATGGAGACATTTGCTATAGAGCTTCTTCAGTATCATGTTGGGTATTGTCAAGGACAACGCCAAAGTCATAAGCCTTCCTTTACCTTCTCAATCCAAAGGCTTCCCACTGAATGGGAGGCCCCCAATCTACACTGCACATGGGAATAATTGCAAACAATTATGCCCTTACATGGAAATATAAAGTGTTATGTGGATTTATCATCAGTTCTCCATCTCTTCGCTGGTATTTACGAATGTCCTGCTTCAATTTCATTATGAGAGGAAAGCCAACAATCAACAGCCCAAATGCATAAAAGAAGATTAAAAAGCCTTTGGATAGGAAGAAACAGAACTTCTAAACTCATTGCAGTAAAAGACAAAAATTAAGTTTTTGACAGGAGGGTGGGTGTGGCTACTTGTCCACACTCACCACCAATCGTTAACTACCTCACTAATGATTTCAACAGCCGTTCCAGCTCTGCTGAAGACATTCTCTATTTTAAAACAAGAAAGGCTTATATACACATAGGAACAAACAAAACTTTTACATACCTGCTCTAACAAATTATAAGCTTCAAGTCTGACTGAATGTGAAACCATTGGGTCTAGTGTAGTATTCATGGCATTGGCCAACCGGCTGGCCATATCCACAACAGGCTGTGGTACTGTGGCCATTTTCTTTTAACCATAGACCTACTCAAATATAACTTTCTTCAGCAGTCAACCTGGAAAGAAAAAAACATAAGATCAGAAATAAAAATAAAAAGAAGAAACGAACTGTTCTTCACAACTATGTCTCACCATTACAAAACCACAAATATTCAGTAAAGAAATGCAGTCCTTCAAACATATGCTGTAGTACTGTGCAATACTCATATTTTACCATAGATAGTAAAAAGAAGCTTACTTCACAAGGAAATTATATAAGCTTTGCCGCAAAGTCTTGACTAAAGTTAAGCTACGTAATGCTAGTTTCAATAAATGCAGTTTCCCTTTAATTTCTTATTAAATAATAAATCCAGATAACTGACTAACTATAACAAATTATGTACTATAAAATCCCGAATCCTTTCAGAAGGGAACATGTTTTCAATGAGAGCTGTTGAAATTGTTATAGGTAGTTAACGACAGGTGGTGAGCGAGACTGAAGAGCTCCCTCCCCTCAAACCCACCTGTTAAAAGCTCTTCACTTATGACCTTTAAGTTCAGGATCGGTTGAGGCGGGAAGTTTAACTTGACTCAGTTTTGCATAGCTATGAAAAATAAAAATCAATTTCAAGATTTGTCAACTGTTCCAATTCATATACAGGTATAAACCTTACGTCCTTTAAGTAAGGAGACTCAGTGACTGGTGGGTCGGAATTTCCCCCCCCCCTACAAACCGAACTGGTTGGTTCTTTTTCTTCCCTAAAAATGTTAACATACCAGGTTATGTGCAGGAGGTAAAGAAATGCCTTCAGCCATCCAATATCTGTCTATCATAAGGATGAATAGGCTGATAAGACCTGGCCTGTCCAAGATGATTAGAAAGTCAGAAAAGGAGGGATCCCTTCCCTCGAAGGGAGCAGTAGTCCAGGATAGTATACCTGTACCTGGCATATGGTGATCATTGGGTTGGTATATGTTTCACCGTTCTCCCCCTAATCTAGGGTGGACTGAGGAAGAATTTTAGGTTCTAAAGCATGGAGCTCAGAAGTCAAAGTTACCAGCAACAAATCCGATCCAGAAGGTAATGCTTTGACTACTTCGTCCCAAAAAGAGGGGCAGAAAGAATGGAGGAGAAGAGCCAGTCATTCTGCCTTCTTTCCAGACTTACACCTATACATTACTATAAACAAGATGCTGACTGTCTCTGAAAGGGAGCTGAGATTGATAATCTCATCAACTTAACAAAGTGTGTAACTGCACCTGACCACTGGTCAAGCCAGGAGACCGCTTGAAAGGCAGTCATGCACGACAAACCATGGCCTTCAACTCAAGAAGCCAAGAAGGCCGTGACCTCTGCTTTGAGTCTCGCAAGGAGAGGCCATCTGTCAGTGCACACACAGAGGGTTATCTTAAAGAAGAGCTGACAAAGCAAGCTTGCAAAGAACCTCTCTGCCATGTGAGTGGTGGGTACAAGATATTGTTTGACTGACTGGCAGCTACAGTTCTAGATCCACTGATCTCATTGTTGACTTGATTTACTGTATTTCCAAACTAGTCAGATTCAACCAGGTAATCAAAGGGATGGATCAGGCCCTTGAGGGGCACCTATGTGACGTTCAAAGACCACAGCCCTCCCTGAGGGCAGAGCCAAGGTCTCCTAGTTTGGTCCATTGAACCCACAAATGGGTGCAAGGACGTCCACCAAAAAACACTCTGACTCTGACTTATCTGCATCAGTCATCAATGGTCCAAGGTCCTGCCCTAGAGGCAGAAAAATCCAGAGCAGCATGGCAGAATGCTCCAGCAATTCATCCCCCTTTCCAAGAATATGATTGTACGCATTGCAATCAGGAATTGAAGACCAAGGAAAGCCAACAACAGTGGAGAAAGAATCGCAGTCACTGAACACGGCAGAGACAGAAGGAGTGCTCGTACTCTTCCTTCTGCTAGACCAGGAGAGGGTCCTTCTGTCCCATCTCTTCATCTTCTAATATATGTAAGTATGCAAAGACAACCTCAATTGGTGCCAACCTCTCAACTCACTGTACTGCAGTATCGTGGGTTGAGGGAGGAGCAGGAGTTTGATGTCCTGGCAGGAAGGGAGATAGAGAGTACCAAAGTTCTTCCATCAACCGGAAAACAAAAAGTTTGTTGGGGACGTACAGTCCTGTCCCACCTGACCCCAGAGAGCCATGGTGGAGGCCCAATTGTAGGGCTGTATACCTGTCCCAATTAGTTACAGGGGTCGCCAGGGATCAGAGCAACGACCTGGGAGGAGGGCAGAAAGGGTCTATAATATGAGCCAGTTCCATGCATTGCCCCTAGGAGCCTAAACATGGGGTCATATCTGGCTACCCTGGGGACCTGAGTCGCAACCCCAGGGGGCTATGAATGAGGGCCCAGACACAAGATCACAGCCCTGCCCAACAGGCTGAAACACAGAGACACACCAGTCCCACCTGGCTACCAAGACAGCTGGGGAACAGTGCCACAGTTTGCATCAGTGTTTATCAACCATGATGAGGGCCATACACACCTGCCCCACCCAATTGCCGGGGACTCAAGCCGTGCTAAATATAGTCATACACACTTGTCTTACCCGGCTACCCCAGAGGGCCATGACTCAGGGTCACAACCCCATCCCTGTGCATCTGCCGTACGGGGGGCTGAAACAAGGGGTCATTGCTCCGTCTCCACGGAACTGAGAGACAATCGGGTGATAAAAGGAGCCCTTTCCTTACAACTACAGCAGAGTGGACTTCTTCGAACTCTTCCCTTTTTAAGAAGTGTCAGAAACAGAGTCGGAAGTTGAAAAGGACAATTACGAAGAGGAGTCGGGGAAAGATGAATGCACACATTTCTTCCTCGCTATAACGCTCACTTCATGTTCTGTAAAGAGAGGGGTCGAGGTCTAAGCAACCAACAACAGTGACGCTTCCTCGGGGAGGCAAAAAACCTAAGGGGTTGCTCCAACACGAACCACAACACCAGGAAACACTGTTACTGGGTAGGAATCAAGAAACTCTCAAGGGATCGGGTGCTACGGAAACAGGACCCCAAAGAACATGGGTTGGGGCGACATTAAAGGGGAGATGCACAGAGAACAACAGGCACTGTGACAACACTTCCTTTCAGCCTTGGAGACACCCTGGGCCCAAAGATAGGGTACCACAATGGGCATCACAGGGGGTCACTCCTGACACCAGAAACACACTGACCACGCCCTTCATAACTGGCATCACAAAGGGAAACACTTGTCCTGGGGAACCCAGGCCTACCTGAAGGACTTAGGGAGACCCAGGCCTTCCTTCAGTCAAATTCGTCATCAAATGGAGAAGAGCCTCCAACCTCTGATGGGATGCGGAAAACACTCGGGGAACCATAAACGTCACTAAAACCTAAAGGCTTAACA
Source organism: Palaemon carinicauda (assembly GCF_036898095.1). NCBI lineage: Eukaryota > Metazoa > Arthropoda > Malacostraca > Decapoda > Palaemonidae > Palaemon > Palaemon carinicauda. The sequence continues at coordinate 56,306,675 of NC_090762.1, read as the reverse complement.
ACATTGCTCCCAATACATACTGTATTCCCCAGGGACAAACCAGGGTCATAAGTGCAGTAGCAATGGTAGTAGACCCAGTCAATGAGCAGAAGAAAGAAGCAAAGGTCTATTCTTCCCCATAAACATATATGCCTGTCACTGCACAAGAGGCAATGACCTACACTTGGCACACGGGAATGATTGCGAACAATTATGCCCCTAGAAAGAAGAGCTCTACAGCTAGTTTAATAAAAACTGGATGTAAAGACCACCCTTTACTGCACATACAAATTACTTCACAACCATAGCAATCATCAGCCAGCATTTACTTCCTGAAGGAAAGAGAAAAAGTAAAAGTTTGATTAAGGGTGCAACTGTACATCTGTGGTCATTGCAGCCGAAAACATAGGTGAAGAGCTTTTCACAGGTGGGGAAGGAAGGCCCCTCAATCTTGCTCACCGCCTGTCGTTAACTCTCTTGTTAACTCTTTAAGCACTGTTCCACTTTGTGACGAAAACATATTCTCTACTGAAAGGATGAAAGGTTTGAAAACACATCATAACAACTCAAAGCTGTTTAGCACTATGTTACTGTATTTACAGTTAAAAACATCAAACTGCATAGCAGTATCTTGAGTCATGAGTTACTTTAAATGTGAGCAAATTAATATACAAGCATGCAAATCTTAATTAGGTTAAGTGTACCACATTGGTCTGCAAGCAAACATTTCACACCGTATGGGCACTTTTTGTAGAAAAGTACGAACAAGACTATCTCGTGATGAGCAGAAAGCAGTCGCTCAGTGTACACATACCATCCTCTCAGTGTTCCCGTCCAGGTTACCAAATAAAAAGTTTCAGCAGGCCGAATAGCGAATCTATTTACTAACAATGCAATGACTCATTTACATTTTGAAGAAAATGGATAACCAGTCATCTCTAGGTTGCCTCATTTCCATGCAATTTTAAAGAAAATGCAAAACCAATCATCTCTAGGAAATTAACACTAAAAGTGTAAAAAAAGACGAGCAAATATCTAGAAGGCATAAATGAATTGAGGGAGATTCTCATCTCCCTTCTGCCAGCTGCTATTTTCCTCAAAGTTACAGTGAGAGTTAATTTGAGAATAATTTCTAATTTTCATTGCAAATGATTGATTTCTATCTATTTCTAAGCTTGAAACATTATAGTATACTGTATACATGTAGAATGCATCAAGTGAAGTTCCTTTATTTCTTATGGGGAAAAAATTATTTAGGATACAAGCATTTCAGGTTGGGGGCTTGCTCCCAGAATGAATTAAGCTTATAACCAAAGGTACTACCTGTACTGCATATGCAAGACAAATGACAAATTCGTAGATAATTTGTATTTTTCCTAACTATACAAGCCTTACCTATTTAATAGGGGTATTACTTTCGGCGTTGCTAAAATGACAAGCCATTAATTTTTAACGAGGATTAACTACCCACACCGCTAGTTAGCGGGGGGTAGGGAGAGTAGCTTGCTACCGCTCCCCCTCACACACCTGTGATTGAGCTCACTTTGCTTGGAGGTAGGACTTCAAGGGGGATAGGGCTGACGGGCAAATTTGGTTAAATATGTTATTTTTATTAATAAAATAAATTTTTGAATATACTTACCCGATAATCATGTAGCTGTCAACTCCGTTGCCCGACAGAAATCTATGGAGGGATACGCCAGCTATCACAATACTAGAAGGGGGTGTACTTACCAGCGCCACCTGTGGCCAGGTACTCAATCATTTGTTGTTGACACCTCCTCAATTATTCCTCGGTCCACTGGTTCTCTCTGGGGAGGAAAGGGAGGGTCGATTAAATCATGATTATCGGGTAAGTATATTCAAAAATTTATTTTATTAATAAAAATAACATTTTTCAATATTAAACTTACCCGATAATCATGTAGCTGATTCACACCCAGGGAGGTGGGTGAAAACCAGTGTACATGATTAAAGGATAGCTAAGTATCCCAAATTTCATATAACAGTTATCTCAAATAACAATGAAATAATAAGTACCTGGTAAGGAAGTCGAATAGAACCGTTACTCTGCCTTTTATTTAAAGTTCGTCTTCCTTACTGAGCGCAGCGTTCCTCTTGGAGGCTGAATCAACCCAAAGGTGCCAAAGTACAAGGGGTTGCAACCCTACTAAAGGACCTCTACCAAACCTTTAACCCAGGCGCTTCTCAAGAATGAATCGACCACCCGCCAAATCCAAGGATGCGGAAGGCTTCTTAGCCTACCGTAACAACCATAAAAACAACAATAAAAGTATTCAAGAGAAAGGTTAAAAAGGTTATGGGATTAAGGGAATGTAGTGGCAGAGCCCTCACCTACTACTGCACTCGCTGCTACGAATGGTCCCAGGGTGTAGCAGTTCTCGTAAAGAGACTGGACATCTTTCAGATAAAACGATGCAAACACTGACTTGCTCCTCCAATAGGTTGCATCCATAATGCTCTGCAGAGAACGGTTTTTATTAAAGGCCAACGAAGTAGCTACAGCTCTTACTTCGTGGGTCCTTACCTTCAGCAATGCAAGGTCTTCCTCCTTTAAGTGAGAATGTGCTTCTCTGATCAGAAGCCTTATATAGTACGAAAGCCCATTCTTGGACATGGGTCTCGAGGGTTTCTTGATGGCACACCATAAGGCTTCTGACTGTCCTCGAATAGGTTTAGACCTCTTCAGATAATATTTGAGAGCTCTGACAGGGCAAAGAACTCTCTCTAGTTCGTTACCTACCATGTTGGAGAGGCTAGGTATTTCGAACGATCTAGGCCAAGGACGTGAAGGAAGCTCGTTCTTTGCTAGGAATCCAAGCTGAAAAGAACATGTAGCTGATTCGGTTGTGAAACCAATGTTCTTGCTGAAGGCATGAACCTCACTGACTCTCTTAGCTGTTGCAAGGCAAACGAGAAAAGCAGTCTTGAGGGTAAGATCCTTGAAGGAAGCTGACTGGAGAGGTTCGAACCTAGATGTCATAAGGAACCTTAAGACTACGTCTAGATTCCAGCCTGGAGTGGAAAGACGACGTTCTTTAGACGTCTCAAAAGACTTGAGAATGTCTTGAAGGTCCTTGTTGGAAGACAGGTCCAAACCCCTGTGGCGGAGAACTGAGGCCAACATGCTCCTATACCCTTTAATCGTAGGTGTTGAAAGGGATCTCTCATTCCTAAGATGAAGAAGGAAGTCAGCTATTTGGATCACAGAGGTATTGGTAGAGGATATTGAATTGGCTCTACACCAACTTCGGAAGACCTCCCACTTAGACTGGTAGACTCTACGAGTGGAAATTCTTCTAGCTCTGGCAATCGCACTGGCTGCCTCCTTCGAAAAGCCTCTAGCTCTAGCGAATCTTTCGACAGTCTGAAGGCAGTCAGTCGAAGAGCGTGGAGGTTTGGGTGCAACCTGTCTACGTGTGGTTGACGTAGAAGGTCCACTCTTAGAGGTAGAGTCCTGGGGAAGTCGACTAGCCATTGAAGTACCTCTGTGTACCATTCTCTTGCAGGCCAAAGGGGAGCAACCAGCGTCAGCCGTGTCCCTTCGTGCGAGACGAATTTCTGCAGAACTTTGTTTATAATCTTGAACGGAGGGAATGCGTACAGGTCGAGATGGGACCAGTTCAGAAGAAAAGCATCCACATGAACCGCTGCAGGGTCTGGAACAGGGGAACAATAAAGCGGAAGTCTCTTGGTGATGGAGGTGGCAAACAGATCTATGGTAGGTTGACCCCACAAGGTCCAAAGTCTGTTGCACACACTCTTGTGGAGGGTCCATTCCGTGGGAATGACCTGATTCCTTCTGCTGAGGCGATCCGCTGAAACATTCATATCGCCCTGGATGAACCTCGTGACCAGTGTGAGGTTTAGACCTCTTGACCAAATGAGGAGGTCCCTTGCGATCTCGTAAAGGCTCCTCGAATGGGTCCCTCCTTGCTTGGAGATGTAAGCCAAGGCTGTGGTGTTGTCTGAATTCACCTCCACCACTTTGCCTAGCAGGAGGGACTTGAAGTTCAACAGGGCAAGATGAACTGCTAACAGTTCCTTGCAGTTGATGTGGAGTAATCCTTGTTCCTTGTTCCATACTCCTGAGCATTCCCGTCCGTCCAAGGTCGCACCCCAGCCCGAGTCCGATGCATCCGAGAAGAGATGAAGATGGGGGGTCTGGATGGCCAATGATAGACCCTCCTTGAGAAGGAGATTGTGCTTCCACCACCGGAGAGTGGTCTTCATCTCTTGGTTGATAGGGATAGAGACTGCTTCTAGAGTCGAGCCCTTGTCCCAATGAGCTGCAAGATGGAATTGAAGAGGGCGGAGGTGGAGTCTCCCTAGCTCGACAAACAGGGCCAGAGAAGAGAGGGTCCCCGTGAGACTCATCCACTGTCTCACTGAGCAATTGCTCCTCTTCAGCATGCTCATGATGCACTCTAGGGCTTGGTTTATCCTGGGGGCCGATGGAAAAGCCCGAAAATCCCGACTCTGAATCTCCATTCCCAGGTACACAATGGATTGGGAGGGAATGAGTTGAGATTTCTCTATATTGACTAATAGACCTAGGTCTCTGATTAGATCTAAAGTCCAAGAGAGGTTCTCCAGACAACGACGACTCGTGGAGGCTCTCAACAGCCAGTCGTCTAGGTAGAGGGAGGCTCTGATGTTCGATAAGTGCAGGAATTTCGCTACATTCCTCATCAGATGAGTAAAGACCATAGGAGCTGTGCTTAGGCCAAAACACAGGGCTTGGAACTGATAGACAACCTTTCCGAAAACGAATCTCAGGAAAGGTTGGGAGTCTGGATGAATGGGAACGTGAAAGTATGCATCTTTCAAGTCCAACGAGACCATCCAGTCCTCCTGTCTGACCGCTGCTAAGACCGACTTTGTCGTCTCCATTGTGAACGTCTGCTTGGTGACATACTCGTTGAGAGAGCTGACGTCCAGCACCGGTCTCCAACCTCCTGTCTTTTTGGCTACAAGAAAGAGACGGTTGTAGAAGCCCGGGGATTGATGGTCCCGGACTATAACCACTGCCTTTTTCTGCACAAGTAGCGACACCTCCTGTTGCAATGCTAGCCTCTTGTCCTCTTCTTTGTAGTTGGGAGAGAGGTTGATGGGCGATGTGGTCAGAGGCGGTTTGAGGCAGAATGGAATCCTGTAACCGTACCTCAGCCAACTGACAGACTGTGCGTCTGCACCTCTCTTCTCCCAGGCTTGCCAGAAGATCTTGAGCCTGGCTCCTACTGTTGTCTGGAGAATCTGAGAGTCAGTGCTTTCCCTTCGATGTCCTGGGTCCTTTCCTAGACTTGCCCCTGTGAGAGTCTGGACGGGAGCTTCCTCGGCTGGGGGCTCTACCACGAAAGGGCGGTATGAACCTAGTGGCCGGGGTATCAGCCACTGGGGAGCGATAAGTCTTGGGGACAGAGGTGGTAACCTTAGACTTACGAGCCGATGAGGCTACAAGATCGTGCGTGTCCTTCTGTATCAGGGCAGCCGACAAGTCCTTAACTAGCTCCTCGGGAAAGAGGAACTTTGAGAGTGGAGCAAAAAGGAGCTGTGACCGCTGGCACGGTGTAATGCTGGCTGAGAGGAAGGTACACAGTTGTTCCCTTTTCTTCAACACCCCTGATACAAATAACGACGCTAGCTCACCCGATCCATCCCTGATAGCCTTATCCATGCAGGACATAATTAACATGGCAGAGTCTTTGTCCGCAGGAGATGTTTTCTTGCTGAGGGCTCCCAGGCACCAGTCGAGAAAGTTGAACATCTCGAAAGCTCTGAACAACCCTTTCAGAAGATGATCCAGGTCTGAGAAGGTCCAACAAACCTTCGAGCGTCTCATCGCAGTCCTCCTAGGCGAGTCCACCAGACTTGAGAAGTCAGCCTGGGCAGAGGCAGGTACTCCCAAGCCTGGTGCCTCCCCTGTGGCATACCAAACGCAACCTTTCGAAGCGAGCTTCGTTGGAGGGAACATGAAGGAAGTCTTGCCCAGGTGTTGTTTAGACTGAAGCCACTCCCCTAAGGTCCTTAAGGCCCTCTTGGAGGATCTAGCTAGGACAAGCTTAGTATAGCTCGACTTAGCTTGTTGTACGCCTAGCGAAAACTCAGATGGAGGAGAGCGGGGAACAGCAGAGACGAAGTGGTCAGGGTAAAGCTCCCTGAGTAGAGCCAAGACCTTTCGAAAATCAACAGACAATGGAGAAAGCTTAGACTCCTCCACGTCTGATGAGGGATCAAGGTGTGCCTCCTCATCATCCGACACTTCATCAGCAGAAGGTAGCGAAGCAAAAGGACCAGAATGCTGAACCGCAGAGTCAGAACGGGTAGGAACAATAACAGAGGTTTCCTCAACTTGAGGGAAAACCTGAGGTTCAGACTGCATAGGCTGAACAACAGACGGAGCAGAAGGCAGGTGCATGGGTGAAGGAGGTTGACTCCTAGCAAGAGTTGCACCCAAGGCATGCACCAGCTGAGCGGATGACGGAGGCGGAGTAGTCCGTTCCTGTTCCTGAGAGATGAGTGGAGCATGAGAAGGTTGAGGTTGCGCAGAACAAGGTAAAGTTCTCGCAAGCTGAGGCTCCTGAGGCGCAAGTCCATGGTGTAGAGGAGCTTGCCTAGATGAGGGTTGAGCTTGGTGCAGCGCTGGTTGAGCAGACAGACTCACGGAGGGGAGAGGTTGTTGTACCCCAACCGAGAGTTGCACCACTGGTGGAGCAGCAAGGGGAGGAGGAGGAAGAGTGTAACTCTCCTGATCCCAAAGCAAGGGTTGCCTTAAAGAAGGCTGAGGCTGAACAACACTGTGAACAGCAAACTCCGAAAGTGGCTCAACATCGTACGCCTGGCGGAGCAGGTGCAGGCTGGGCGAGCACAGGCGGAGCAGGTGCAGGCTGGGCGAGCACAGGCGGAGCGTGAACAGGTGGAGGGAGTGTAGGCGGAGGAGGAGGTGCAACACTCTCAGCCCGACACTCACGCATCAAGTCCGACAGCTGAGCTTGCATGGACTGAAGCAGGGTCCACTTGGGGTCGGCAGAAACGATAACAGACTGAGGTAAAGTCACAGTCGGGGTCTGTATAGGCAGAACCTTACTCCTCTTGGGCGGAGTACAGTCGACCGATGACAGAGGCGAGTCGGAGCTGAGCCAATGACTACAACTTGGCTGAGCACTCGCTGACTGAACTCTACGTTTAAGTGGTCTCGAGACCTGAGACCAACGTTTCTTCCCTGCATGAAGATCAGCGGACGAGAAGACGGGCTCAATCGTCTGCAGGTGGGAGTGACGGTCTAAGGAAGACACGCCCGCAACCACCGAGGATAATTCTGTGCGCCTAACAAGGCCTGTCGAACCCTTAAGCCCTTCGACATTGCTTCTCCCCTGGGCATGGGAGCTTGCAAGAGGTCCCGGACTGGGAGGACGACTGGCTCGCACAGAAAAATCCTCACGCACCACACTGGCACCACTAGCACTTGGCACTGCACAGACACTAGCACTCGTCACAGCACTGGCACTATTTCCACCCACTGCACTCTTGACCTTCAGTTCTTTAACCTCGGCCATCAGAGACTTATGGTCACTTACCACTGATTCTACTTTATCTCCTAAAGCCTGAATAGCACGCAAAACAGTTGACATATCAGGCGGAGGGCACACAGTAGGTTCGGGGGTAGCCACTACAGGGGTAGGAAAAGGTAGGGGATCATGAGGTGAGGAAAACATAGAAGAGTGAGAAGAACTTCTCCTAACTCTAGTTCTCTCTAACTTAGATGAATATTTTAAAAGACGTACAAAATCCAATTCCGAAAGTCCGGCGCACTCCTCACACCGATTTTCTAATAGACAGGGCCTGTCCCTACAGTCAGAACAAGCGGTGTGAGGATCTACCGAGGCCTTCGGAATACGCCTATTGCAAGACCTACATCGTCTATGGGAGGAAGCTTGCGAAACGTCAGACATCTTGTTTCAAAGAGTAAGTCAAAGGGTGATCCAAAAACAAGCAAAAATTCATTAACCGTTAATCAGTATTTATATAAAAGCTATCTAGCTAATATAAAAAGGATTCCAGTATGCGACAGCCGTTAATCTAAGAGAATACTTCACCAAATATCCATGAATAAACTCGAAGACCATGAGCGTATCCCAGAACGTCTAGCCGGAAGCACGACAGAGGAATAATTGAGGAGGTGTCAACAACAAATGATTGAGTACCTGGCCACAGGTGGCGCTGGTAAGTACACCCCCTTCTAGTATTGTGATAGCTGGCGTATCCCTCCATAGATTTCTGTCGGGCAACGGAGTTGACAGCTACATGATTATCGGGTAAGTTTAATATTGAAAAAGCTAAGGTTGTATAGTTAGGAAAGATACAAATTATCTACGAATTTGTCATTTGTTCCGTAACTGGAATACAAACCACACTACAGTACAGTATTTAGTAGGGGTGACTCACCCATTAGGAAGGGTGGACGTCCCAGCTAATCTGGCTTTTTGGCTTCACCCGGGGGCTCCTTATCTGAGTGTGTTAGCACTCAAGGAGTAAGGAGTCCTTGCACCTCGGTAAAACCTTACTACACAAGGTTCGCAGCCTACACAAACTGTGTGTGAAGGTATGTAGAAATGTGATTCGCCCTGTAAAGTTATTCCGAGTTCTTTAGATGGAAAAACTGTGCACTAGAACTTTCCCAATACCATCTCATCAGGGTATGGGGATGCAACAGTATTAATTTTAATACTAGGTACACAAGGGAGCATGGTTTACCTGCAGTGGTTTGAGGTCAGCAATGCAGAGAACCCAGGATGTTGCTCTCACCAAAAGAGGGGAGAATGAAGAAAAGAATAAGGGCCAGTCAAACCTTTTCATTCATGCAGACTAAAACCGGGTAACAATGCCCTCAACCTTCTGCTACTTGTCCAATAAGGAGCTTGAGGTTTTAAACCCGCTGATATGCAGCCACCATAGGACCGATAGAAAACGTATCGAGTCTACTGTGGGTCATGTCTTGCAGATAGTGGGATGTGAATGTGTTTTGACATTTCCACACCCCAGCTTGAAGAACCTGCATCACTGAGTAGTTTCTTTTGAAGGCCAGGGACATAGCTATGCCCCTGACATCATGTGCTCTGGGGCGATGTGATGGAGGAGGGTCTGGATTCAGAGCAAGGTCAATGACCCAGCAAATCCATGCTGAGATGGTGTTCTTGGTGACCCTCCTCTTGGTCCTTCCTGTGCTGACGAATAGTGCAGGCACACGAGGACGGGCTGCCGCTGTCCTCTTGAGGTACAGCCTCAAACTCCTTAATGGGCATAGTAAGAGATGGTCTGGGTCATCTGTTACAGTAAGGAGACTAAAAATCCGGAAGGAGTCGAATTGTGAATCCGCTACTCCCGGGTTCTGAGTCTTAGCAATAAACTCAGGGACGAAGCTGAACGTTACCTCTCCCCATCCCCTTGAATGGGCGATGTCATATGAGAGACCATGAAGTTCGCTGACTTGCTTGGCCAAGGCCAAAGCTAGCAGGAACACCGTCTTCCAAGTCAGGTGGCGATCTGTTGCCTGGCGTAATGGCTCGAAGGGAGGTCTCTTCAGAGATCTGAGAACTCAAACCACGTTCCATGGGGGAGGTCTCACTTCTGACTCAGGGCAGGTAAGTTCATAACTCCGTATGAGTAGAGAAAGTTCTAGCGTTGAAGAAATGTCCATTCCTTTCAGTCTGAAGGCGAGGCTTAAGGCTGAGCGATAGCCTTTTACTGACGAGACTGATAGGCACATTTCTTCACGTAAATACACAAGGAACTCCGCTATTGCTGGAATAGTGGCATCGAGTGGAGAGATATCCCTTCCACGACACCAACCACAGAAGACTTTCCACTTTGCCTGGTAGATTCCTGCTGATAATTTTGCAGCTTGTTGTGAAAATCCTCTCTCAGAGAGGAGACGCTGGATAGTCTCCAGGCGTGAAGTCGTATCGAAGCTACGGCTTTGTGGAAGATGTTGGCATGTGGTTGTTTGAGTAGCTCGTGTCGTAGAGGGAGTTCTCTTGGAGGCTCCGTTACGAGTTGCAGAAGGTCCGGGAAACATTCTGCGTGATGACATAGCGGAGCTATGAGGGTCATTGAAAGATTGACCGATGTTCTGGTCTTGTTGAGTACCCTCCTCATCAGACAGAACGGGGGAAAGGCGTAAACGTCGATGTTGTCCCACCTTTGTTGGAAAGCATCTTGCCAAAAATCCTTAGGGTCTGGGACTGGGGAACAGTACAGCGGGAGCCTGAAGTTCAGGGCCATTGCGGAGAGGTCCACAGTCGGAGAACCCCACAAGTCAGGACTTTGTTAGCTACTAAATGATCCAAAGACCACTCGGTGCTCACTCTCTACTAGCGATGTGGGTAGTTAACCCTCGTTAAAAATTAATGGCTCGTCATTTCAGCTACGGCGAAAGTAATACCCCTATCAAATAGCGTGGTTTGTATTCCAGTTATGGAACAACTGCACCCATAGTCAAGCAGAGATAGTGCCCGTTATATAGCTCAAGTTAATTTGATTAATAAAATCTGAGCTACACCAGGATGGCATTGAGTTTCACTTTACTGTACTAAAATATTTGTTAAACAATTTTAACCACCATAATTAAATATATCTTAGTTTTACTTTACTGTAGTACATTATTTATAAATTGATTAGTTCAATTACTGTATACAATGGTGTAGGCTAATATTAGTTAGGACACTGGAATTTGCTTAATTGAATAGTTCTTTGCAAATACTGTACACTATTTTCAATCCCATATACTACTGGCAGAAACCTCTATTAACAAAGTTACGGATTCTGATAAAAGCTACTTTTGTCATAGTAGCACATATCATAGGAGAGTGCTTCCACCTCTGCGTATTCCCACCTTCAAGTTTGTATAATTGATAATTAACGCTAAAATACTGACCCAGGGGCTAACGTGCATAGCAAAACATAGTCCGCTTGCCAAAACATAGCAGTGAAATGAAGTTTAATCGCGAGCAAAGCGAGCATACGGCAGAGCAGAAACCAATAACTCCTTAGCTCAATTAAGTAAGGAAGCATTTGTATTACAATGAAGACTACTACAAACGACTCCATAGAAAATGGGATGGAAACCCCAGTTTTCTATCCGTCCAGAAGTCCTAGCATACAAAAGCTCCAGTGTTCTGACAGCGTTTCATTACTGTTACTCGGTTTTGATTACAGTAGGTTATCTTATTAAATGACCGCTTTTTACGATGATGACTGATGGAAATGACAAATTCGAAGATAATTTGTATTTTTCCTAACCATACAAACCTTAGCTATTTACACAGGGGTTTACCTTTTAGCGCAGCTGAAATGGCGAGCCATTAGAATTTAACGAGGGTGTATTACCCCCGCGCTAGTTAGCGGGGGGGTAGGGGAGTGGTAGCTAGCTACCCCTCCCCCCTCACACACCGGTGAACTGCTTCACTTTCACTTAGAAGTAGGACTTGTCTTGGGGGACAGGGCTGGCGGGCAAATATGTGTAAATAGCTAAGGTTTGTATGGTTAGGAAAAATACAAATTATCTTCGAATTTGTCATTTGTTCCGTAACCGAAATACAAACCACGCTATTTACACAGGGTGACTTACCCCTTAGGTAGGGTGGAAAGTCCCCAGCCATACTGGCTTTGGCTTTACCCGGGGACTCAGAATCCGAGTGAGTAGCACTCGATAAAAGGAGTCCCTGCACCTCACAAGTTCCTTGCTTCGCAAGGAACCATGTGGCCTACATAAGCTTGTGTGTGAAGGAAGAAGTGTGACCCGTCCTAGGCAGTTGACCTGGAGTTCCAGAAGGAACTCTGAGTTAGGACGTTCCCAATACCACCTCGTCAGGGTATGGGGGACGCGACAGTATTGACTCAATACTCTGAACACAAGGAAGCATGGTTTACCTGCAGAGGTTCGAGGTCAGCTATGCAGAGACCAGGATGCTGCTTCCCCGTAGAGGGGATGATGAAGAAAGAAGTAAGGGCCAGACATACTTCTTTCGTTCATGCAGACTAAAACCTGATAACAATGCCCTCAACCTTCTGCTACCTGTCCAAAAAGGAGCCTGAGGTTAGACCAGCTATTGTGTAGCCACCACAGAGCGATAGAAAACGTATCGAGACTCCTGTGGGTCACGCCCTGCAGGAAGCGAGCTGCGAAGGTCATTAGACGCTTCCAGACTCCAGCTTGTAGCACCTGCGTCACAGAGTAGTATTACTCGAAGGCGAGGGACGTTGCGATGTATCCAACATCGTGCTGTAGGGCGACGTGACGGGGGAGGGTCTGGAGACAGGTCGAGATGAATGTCCTTGAGTCCGGGCTGAAGAGGTATACTGGTGACTCTCCCCCATGTCCTCCTTGTGCTCCCAAATCGGCTGCAACTGAGGACAAACTGCAGCTGTTCCCAGCGCTAACCTCTCGATTCCTTTACTGGCAAGAAAGAGAAGGTCTTGGGACATCAGATACAGAATGGAGACTCGAAATCTTGAATGAATCGGACCGAAAGGCCGGGACCCCCAGATTCTGAGTCTAGCCAGCAACTCAGGAGCGAGCCTGAATGTTGCCTTCCCCTCTTCCTTAGAAAGGGGGGAGTCATAAGAGACCAAGAAGATTGCTTACACACTGGCCGTGGCCAGAGTGAGCAGGAGACCCAAGGCGGAATACAATCCGAGGCCTGTCGTAAAGGGTCTTGAGAAGATCTCTTAAAGGACTAAAAGTCCGAGCCATGCTCAAAGTTGGAGGTCTTCCACCGACTAGGGCAGGGACGATCGTAGCTTCGCATGAGCGAGGATAGATCCAGCGGTCAGGAAAAAGTTATTCCTTTAAGCCTGAAGGTCAGTGAAAGGCTGAGCGACAGGCTTCATTGCCGAGAGCGGAAAGGAGTTTCCTCCTGCCGAAAGGCAATAAGACCGTTATTGCTGGAGAAGAGGCCTCAAGGGAAGAGGTATATCTCCCACGGCACCAACCACCTTAGACTCTTCACTTTGCCTGGGAGACCCCTGTGGATGACTATCGCAGATGACGCGACCTCCGTACCGCGACTGTAGCGGGTTGTCTCTTCTTGAGGAGGAGGCGTAGTGTCTCCAGGCATGAAGCCGAAGCGACGCCCCGGTTCGGGAGAGATGTCGCAGTGTGGTTGCTTGAGTAGTCTGCGCCGTGGGAGAAGCTCTCCCGGGAGTTCCGTCAGGGGAAGCAGAGGGTCCAGAAACCGTTCTGCGCATAGTCCCAGTGGAGCTCTCCCATTGAAAGGTTGACAGACAACCTGGTCTTGTTGAGACCCATTGTCCACAGACAAAAGGGAGGGAAGACGCAGGCGTCGAAGTTGTCCCACCATCACCGGAATGCATCTTGCCAGAGTCTCGGGGTCTGAGACTGGGGGGAAGAATAGCGGAAGCTTGAGGTTCCAAGCTGTCGCGATCAGGTCCCCCAGACCAGTACTTGCTGGTTACCCAAGGTCAAAGACCCCCAGGTACACTCTCTCTACGAGGCTCTGCTTGGATAGTCTGAGAGAAACATTCCCCTGCCTGGAATGAGAGAGCCGATGGTGGTATTGAGAGAATCTCAATCATCCCGGTATCCCTACTGCAAGATGTGAAGGTGTGAAAATGCGTCCCCTGCTGGTAGAATACGCCAGAATCATGAAGTCGACACGCACGGGGCGACTCGGCAGGAGCTGTAGGATCTGGAGAGGGGCCAGACTAAGGCCCCTAAGCCTGCCTGAATGATGGAGAGGTATCCTTCAGGTCTTGACCATAGGCCTGGACCGGAACATGGCCCCCCCTTTCCTTTGACGAGTCCGAGAACAGCATCAAGAATGTGGGGAAAGGACGAGAATATCCACTACCATCAAGAGGCTCCATAGGTCAACACCCATTGCAGGTCTAATAGTTCCGCTGGTCCCATAGGGGCCAGGAAGTCCGGTTAAACATTGCCTGAAGCCACCGGAACTTGGATCGCCCCACATGGAACTTATCCTGAGGCGACCGTTCGGACTATAGACGGGTCAATGAGGAAAGGAGAACTAGGAAACGTTCCAAGGTAGGGCTGAAAGCTCTGCTTGACTGAGAACAGGTACTGCGACTCTCCTCAGTCTTGCCACAGTCAACCGAAAGGAAGGCTCGGAGGATGTGGTAACAGAATCTGGCGTCCCCAGGTGGTCACCCATCCAAGTACCGACCAGAACCGACGTTGCTTAACCTCGCTGGACGGACGAGAAGCGGGGTTTCCAACGTGGTAAGGCCGTTGACTCAATATCATGGCCAGATACTCCAGATGTTGAGGCAGAGGAAGAGAAGGCTCCAAGCAAAATACCATGAGCCCACACTCATGGTAAGCATCCGGAAGCTTGTCCCGGCGCTGAAGAAGGTCGAACCCGAGCCTACCGGAGTTGACCAGCCCTCCAAACAGCAGAGGAGGCGGAAGCCTGCACCTGAGCGGCCAAGAGGAAGGCAGGGAGAGTTCTCTGGGGAAACAAACCTGCTATGCCATGGCGGGATAGCCACACTGCATCATAAGCAGGAATACTTGCAGTCTAGGCTGAATTCGACGAGCACCCTGGAAGATGGATGGAATGGAAACTGAAAGTACCCGTCCTTCCGATCCAGGGTTTAAGGAGTCCTGTCGCCTCATTACCAGTCTGGTCAATTCTGCTGGTCTACGCTGGCCGAAGTTTGTTCAACAAACTTGATCAGGGCTGAGAGGTCGACCAAGGACATCCCCTCTCAGATCCTTTCTTACAAGAAAGGATCGACTAAGGAAGCCGGGGGTGAAGCCGTCGATGATCCTAAGGAAGACCTTCGCCTAAGGTATGGATCATTCTGCCCAACCGGGCAACTCTGCTGACGCTATGGCATAGAGGTTCAGAGACACTGAATTCGCTGACAGAGACGGCAGGCGCGATATCCTTGGCTGATCACAGAGCTTGTGCGGGAATGGGCATCGGGAAACTGTCATTCGGATGAGTAACCTTAAGCATCCTCCCAGAGAAAAACCTGCAATCCTAGAGTTCGTGAACTCCTTTTAGGACTATGCCCCCCCGGGGGAGTCTCCCGTGCCATCTGTTCCTGACAGGAGGAAACTGCAATTGGACACCTTGTCCCAGTTGTCGTAGCCGATAACTTAGGCCGACGTGATTGAAAAAAAGGGCACTGGAGCCCTGCAGAGTCTGGAAGAAAGCGCCTTGGGGGAGTGAAAACGGAAGTCGATTTCCTCCGCACAGCCGCTGTCTAAGTCTCTGTCCTTGGGCACAAACAAACTCTTCTCAAGGATGGAAGGGTGTCTGAGTTCGTCGACCTCCACAGATGAGACACCCGAAGGAAGCCCTCAGTCAGCGCGTCCAGATGGTACAACATCGAGCTTATCCGCAAGTTAGATACTTAACGACGAAAGCCCAAGGTGCCTGAGCTCGAGAGGAGGAGGTACCCATGCTCTTCCTGTAGCTTCCTTGAACCCAACCTCGGGCCGTAACCGAGGAGGGAAAGAACCTGGTAAGCTCCCAGAGGAAGGGGTAAGCAGTCACCCCTTGTCCGATGGAGAAATCTCGAACGGAAAGCCCCCCTGCCAAAAATCCTTCCAGGGAATGACGAGGAAGGGCTAACCAGGTTCAGGAAAGAGGAGTGTTGCTCAGATCTCCCTTAAGTTTCTCCTATTCTTGCAAGTGCCATGCTCTGCGTTTACGGGGTGAGGCCGTGTTCTGGAAATACGCTCCAGAACAACTCGCCAGGCTGGCCATGCTGCGAAAACCCCATTGGGAATCGTGGTCGCAATCGCCCTGGAGCTCGCGCGACGGTAATTCAAAGATTTTCGCGTGGGCGAACGTGGAAGCGCCCATGCGCGGTAACGCAAACGAAGGTGAGCGAAGGAGCGCAGAAGGAGGGCGAGCGTGGTAGGAAGGGCGAGAGCTGGTGGTCGGCGAGCGATAACCCATAGACGAGCAATGGATACTGCAAGAAATAAGCCGACATTTGTGCGAAGAAACACTGTAGGTTCGCGCGACGGAACACCATCCGTCCGCGTGATGGAAAACCGTTGGTTCGCGCATGGGCGAACATTGGAAAGCATGGGCGCGGACGCGCATGAGCGTAGACGTGCAGGCACGTGGGCGTGTGGGCGCGCAGGCGAATGGTCGCGCGGGCGCACAGGCAAGCGGTCGCGCAGGCGAGCGGTCGCGCGGGCGCGCAGGCGAGCGGGCGCGCGGGCGAGCGGTCGCGCGGGGGAGCGGTCGCGCGGGCGCGCGGGCGCGCGGGCGCGCAGGGGAGCGGTCGCGCGGGCGCGCGGGCGAGCGGTCGCGCGGGGGCGCGGGCGAGCGGTCACGCGGGCGCGCAGGCGAGCGGTCGCGCAGGCGAGCGGGCGCGCGGTCGTGAGGGTGGGCAGGTGGATGAGCGCGAGTCCGAGGCGGCGAACGCAAGCGTGAGCGCGATGGCGAGGAAACGCGCTGCCGCGTGGGCGAGGAAGACCGCTGGCGATATGGATCAACAAGCGATCGGTGGTGAGCTGGTGAGCGCTAACGCGCAGGTTGGCGATGGCGCGTTGTGTTATGCCGACGCGATGGTCGAGCAGCATGCGCAGGTGAGCGATCGTGCGTTGGCGAGCAATATGCGAAGGTGACCGATCGCGAGCAGCATGTGCAGGAGGGCGATCGCGCGATGGTGATCAGCATGCGCAGATGGGCGGTCGCGCGATGGCGAGCAGCCTCTGCAGGTGGGCGATCGCAAGATGGCTATCAGCATGCGCAGGGTCGCGCGATGGTGATCAGCATCCGCAGGTATGCGGTCGCGCGATGGCGATCAGCATCCGCAGTTGAGGGTCGCGCGATGGCGATCAGCATCCGCAGGTGTGTGGTCGCGCGATGGCGATCAGCATCCGCAGTTGAGGGTCGCGCGATGGCGATCAGCATCCGCAGTTGAAAGTCGCGCGATGGCGATCAGCATCCGCAGTTGAGGGTCGCGCGATGGCGATCAGCATCCGCAGTTGAGGGTCGCGCGAAGGCGATCAGCATCCGCAGTTGAGGGTCGCGCGATGGCGATCAGCATCCGCAGTTGAGGGTCGCGCGATGGCGATCAGCATGCGCAGGTGAGCTAGTAGCTGGCGAACCATGTCCTTAAAAGAGTTGGAGAACGTTGGCGTGCCGGCTGCAACACACGCGGGCGATCCGGAGATCGCCGAGAGACAAGTGATCGCTGGCGAGCTGATGATCGCTGATGAGCAGAAGGCTACGCGTGGAAGCCTGCGTAGAAGAAGAGTCCTTGACCCCGACCTGAACCGAAGTTCTAGATCGCGAGGCCGAACGTGGGCGCACAGGGCGCGTAACAGGAACCAACAGGAACAGCAGGGATGATCATCATGAAAGCGCTGACGAACAGGAGAGCGCTGATGAGCAGAAGAGCGCCTGTGCGTTAACACTGAGCAGGAGTAGGAGAGAACACAGCAGAAGGGCGCGCAGGGAAAACCTGACACGCAAGGGAAGAACCCCCGTGGGAGGCAACCCTTTGCCCCGAAGGGATCGTTGTCAGCCGGGAGACTGATGTCCGTCGGAAGACCGCTGTCCGTCGGGAAGACCGTTGTCCGTCGGGAAGACCGTTGCCCGTCGAAAGACGAGATCAGACTGCAGTCCATTTGCACCAAGGCGGCGAGAAAAAGGAGTTGTAGGCTGCAAACGGAGATTCAAAAAGGCGCCTCAAGTACCCTTATAGGGAGATGAGAGGCCCTTACGACGAGGCGGACGGTGGGCCTTACGGCGAGGGAGGCCAACAGCAACAGCAACAGAAGAAACCTCCGAAGAGGAGTCTCTATGAGTGTACTCTCTCGCGAACGAAAGAGAAACACTTCGTAGAAGAGACAGGTCAGCAGTGACCTAAAAGGAGCAATCCTCCGAAGAGGAGCTCCTGCAGTTGCCCAGCCCCTTGAGCGAAACTGCAGGTGTGACCGCTCAGCACCAAGAGCATAGTCGCACGAAAAAAAGGCAAGAGGAGAACCCTCCATAAGGGGAAAAACTCAAGCCTGGACAGGAAAAACTTCCCTCGGAAGGAAAGTTACCTGGCCAAGGAGGCAAGCCTCCTGAGAGTTCTAAAATGAACTGGAGAGCTGTCCGTCGTCACGGGAGTACTTCCAGTAGAAGGAGACACGCCCCTGAAGAAAACACATGGGGGGAGGCAGCAACAGCCGAATCCCCAGGACTCAACAAGACAGCTCACACCGTTGCCATATTACAGAAACGAACTAGATCGGTAACTGTAAAAAAATAAAACAAAAAAACATTAGTACACATTCATTCCCCCGGGAAGGCTCCGAAGAGGAATCCTGAGGGAAAGGAAACAAGAATTATACAACAGGCAAGTGCCCTCACAACCACTTACACTCACGGAAGGAGAGCTGTAACCAAAACAGAATTATAACAATTATAATTATGTAACTATGTAATTATGTAATTTAAAAATGAATGAACACTAAAGAAAGAACGAAAACCCCGAAAGGAATCGTTCTACAAAGCTGAAAAAACAACAAATACAATTAGATTCATAAACTAATTGAGACAAACGTACAGCGTAGCAACCCCCCCACACGGAAAGGAAGCTACAAGGGCGTAGTAACACGTAGTAAAAGGGTGAACGACCTCAAGAGAGAGAGAGAGAGAGAAAGACATGTCAAACTCGATCGCCACCCATAACGCCGTGGCGGCCAACTGCCGAGGACACCACGTAGATAAGTACACTACACACACAAATCTGAAAAGTTACTGATTTCTATACTCAAATATGTATACAAACATGAAAATCAAAAATTTTAAACAATTTTTATTTTTCCTAACATACTCACCGAGAACCACTTTCTCTAGGAGGGTCCTTGACCTCTCAATCTCGACCAAGATTTTCCCGCGCTACCCCCCCTATCTCGCTCCATATAGTTTCTACCCCCGCCGCCAGGATAAGCCCTGCGGCCCGGATTAAGGCAGGTCACTGCTTTCCCGGGTCAGGATGCTCATTAAGTTCGTCGTTTAGCCCAACCCGGCAATGGAAGAATGGCACTCGGGGACGGACGGGAGGGCCATTACCCGAAAGTGGTTCTCGGTGAGTATGTTAGGAAAAATAAAAATTGTTTAAAATTTTTGATTTGTTCCAACACAATATACTCAGCGAGAACCACTTTCTCTAGGAGACTTACACCTTAGGAGGCGGGAGAGCCATTCTGCCACTTGGTCTGGCACATAGTGCCTGGAGGGCTACGGAATGCGGGGGTACAGAGAGCGGATAGGGGGTAACAGCGGAAACCTTACGCTTATATTTTAAGACTTACCTCTTCACATCTTCTCTACTGAGTCTTCTCCTGAAGAAGTAGGGACGAGTCTATTCACTGTTGGGGACGTCTTCTAGCCTGCCGCTACACAGCTTGGAGGGCGGCAATGACTGTCCCAATGGAGAATCCATCCAAAGACTTTCTTGAGTAGTCTTTGAGATAGTGGGCCGTGAAGGTCGACTGGTGTGACCAAGTGCCGGCCTGTAGGATCTACCCCACTGCCATGTTTCTCTCAAAGGCCAAGGAAGTGCTCAGGCCTCTGATGTCATGGGGGCGGGGAGTGCCTGGTACTGCCACCTTGTCCTCTTCATAAGTCCTAGTGATGACTTGTCTCAGCCAGAAGGAAATAGTGTTCTTGGACACTTGCTTCTTATTAACACCTGAAGAGACGAAGAGGTTCTTGGCACCTGGGCGGAGATGAGCCGTCCTTTCCAGGTACTTCCTGAGCGTCCTGACTGGGCATAACTTCAGGTCTTCCGTATTGTCTGTCTTGGGGATGGCCGGAATTGAGAAACCTTCAAACCTCGGGTCCCAGACTGCTGGGTTCTGAGTCTTTGCTACAAAGGAGGGTACGAACTTGAAGGATACCTCCCTCCACCCTTTGGAGTGTGCCACGTCGTAGGAGAGACCGTGGATCTCACCTACTCTCTTAGCTGAAGCCAAGGCTAGCAAGAAGACGGTCTTGAGGGTGAGATCTTTGTCCCCGATATCTTTGAGGGGTTCAAAGGGAGGACAACACAGCATTTTCAGGACCTTGGCCAGGTCCCATCTGGGCACTCTCCTGGCTTGAGGAGGACAGGATTGCTCGAAACTTCTAATCAGCATCCCTATGTGTCTCGAGGTCCCCAGGTCGATGCCTTTCAGGAGAAAGACTTGGCCTAAGGCTGCTCGTACTCCTTTAATAGCTGGGATTGACATCCCTATTTTATCCCTAAGGTACACGAGAAAGTCAGCTATGTCAGGGACCGAGGCTTTAAGAGGTCTTATGTGTTTTGCCGCGCACCACTTCGTAAAGGCGGCCCACTTCGCCTGGTAGACCACGGTAGAGGATTTTCTTAAGTATATTTTCTTCAGGAGCCGCTCGATAGTCTCCAGGCGTGAAGGCGAAGAGAGAGAGGGTTGTCGTGGAACTTGAGGAAGTGAGGTTGACTCAGTAGATCTGACCTGGGGGGCAGAGGCCACGGCGGATGGCTTGCCAGGTCTTTTAGATCCGCGAACCACTCTCTCTCCGGCCACCAGGGCGCTACCAAAGTCATCTTTAGGTTTTGGGAGGTTCTTACTCTGTTGAGCACCTGCCTTAGCAGCGTGAAGGGGGGAAAGGCATATACGTCCAGGTTGTCCCACTTGTGCTGGAAGGCGTCTTCTAGGGCTGCTCCTTCGTCTGGTACCGGGGAGCAATAAACCGGTAACTTGGCGTTGAGCTTCGTTGCGAAGAGGTCCATCACCGGGGAGCCCCAGCGTTGAAGGATGAGTCTGGCCACTTCTGGGTGTAGGGACCATTCCATCCCTACTATCTGACCTATCCTGCTGAGGCCATCGGCTAGCACGTTCCTTTTCCCGGGGATGAACCTTGCTAGAAGTATCACCTGGTGCTCGTCCGCCCAATGCAGGATGTTTACGGTGAGGTCGCACAGTTCCTTCGACTTCATGCCACCTTGTTTCTTGATGTAGGCTACCACCGTGGCGTTGTCGCACATTAGGGCCACGGTGTTTCCCTTCAACCGACTTGCAAAGTGCAGACATGCCTTTTGTACTGCTTTTAGCTCCAGGACGTTGATGTGGAGTTGCTTTTCGGTCTCCGACCAGGTCCCGCTTGCTGTTTCCTCCCCCAGGTGGGCTCCCCACCCTAGGCTGGAGGCGTCTGTGAACAGGAGAAACTCGGGGGGACAGGACCCGAGGGGCATCCCCTTGAGGGAGTTCGACTGGCATAGCCACCATTTTAAGGCTGCTCTCGTGTCCGGAAGGACCGGAATCAATGTTTTCTGAGAGCCTGTCTGGGATCATAGAGCCTTGAGGTTCCATTGTACGGGCCTGAGCCGTATCTTCCCTTGGGGAACCAGTTTCTCTAATGAGACCAGGTGACCTATCAGCCTCTGCCAGTCTTTCGCCTTCCTGGGAAGCTCCGACAGGAACGGCTGAATTATCTTGATGAGGTTCTGTATCCTGTCTTCCGAGGGGAAGGCCTTCCCCTGCACGGTGTCCAACGTCATCCCCAAGTACCCCATTCTGTTGGATGGAGTTAGGTTCGATTTCTCCAGGTTGATAATGATTCCCAGACTCCTGCAGAACTGGAGGAGGTCCTTCCCTTGCTCTTCCAAGAGGGCCTTTGAGCTGGAAAGGAGCAACCAGTCGTCCAGGTATCTGATGAGGCAGATACCTCGTTCGTGAGCCCATACTGAGACCGTCGCGAAGACCCTCGTGAACACTTGAGGGGCCGTCGACAGGCCGAAGCAGAGGGTCCTGAACTGCAGGATCTGGGAGCCCCATTTTACCCGGAGGAACTTCCGACTCGACGGGTGGACCGGAATCTGGAAGTACGCGTCCTTGAGGTCGACCGTCATCATAAAATCTTTCTCCCTCAAAGACATCAGGACGGATTTTGGGGTGTCCATCTTGAAGTTCGTCTTCTTGACGAACTTGTTGAGGGCCGACAGGTCTATCACCGGTCTCCACCCCCCCGTTGCTTTCTCCACCAGGAACAGGCGGCTGTAGAAGCCTGGCCCTGGGAGAAGGACTTCTTCCATGGCTCCCTTCTCCAACATGGAGGAAACTTTTTTTTGCAGGGTAGCCCTTTTCAACGGGTCCCTGGGAGCCAACCATTCTGTCTGGGTGGCTGGAATAAGAGGGGGTGGATCCGCTATGAAGGGGATCCTGTAGCCTTCTTTCAGGACGGACACCGTCCAAGCATCCGCCCCATGCGTTTTCCATGCTTGCCAATATGGTCTGAGGCATCCCCCAACCCGAGGCCTGGGCGGGAGTAGGGGGCCTCTCCCTCTACCTTCTCCTAGAGGGGCGGCCTGATCTGCCTCTCTTCGAGGCGGAGTAACCTGACCTGAAGGAGCTGGCAGAAGCTGGAGCTCCCCTGCGGGAGGGCTGTGGAGTTGATGTCCAGGAGGAGGCGGGGGCGTCCCTCCTCGAAGAGCTGGGGTTAGCCTGAGGGGTCACGGCACTATCCGAGACTGACCTCCTGTAAGGAGGCCTCCTGGAGGATGTTTGTTTGGGGACGTTGGCCTCTCTCCTCTTGGACACCTTCTCCATCAGCACTTCTAGTTCCTTCAACGGAAACAGCGACTCGCCTCCTAGGGGTAGGCTACGAACCACTCGAGCCTCTCTGTCCGGGATTTTTCTTGTCAACTTGGAAAGCACTGTGTCCCTCTTCCGAAGGACCCAGTTGGCCGTCAAGGAGAGTGCCTGATAAGCCATAAACTTGAGGGCTTTCCCCCCGGAGGTGAGAAGGTCCGACAGGAGACCTTGTTGCTCAGGATCGTCGGGGTCTGTGGAGGCCTGTACGTTAACCAACGTGGAGGCCCACCAGTCCAGCCATGAAGAGAAGTTAACCATATCTCTTGACATCTCCTCCATCATGCCGGCTTCAGAGGGTGAGAAGGACACAGGGGCTGAATAGGCCCTTTCGTCCGAGCCGCCCTGTCCCAGGATGTCCAAGGCTGGGTCCACCCTACAGGGACCTGGGCGCCGTCCTTCCGGGATATAAACTTTGCCCGGTAGTTTGAGACCCTGGAGGAGTTTGGAGGCACTCTGGGACTTGGGGGCCTCCGCACTGCTGGCCACCAAGTTGTCGATGTATTCTTGTCCCAGTACTAGGTCTGGGGCGAGAGGCAGGGCCAGGGAGGACTTCGGAAGGACGTCACGGTGAGTATATCTCAAGAGGCTCGACCTCCAGGCATTCACCTTAGGCGCCGAGGGTTCCGGAATTCCATGGAGCCTTCTGACGAGACCTACCACCCTTCTGTAGGCGGAGTCCTCCGACGGGGAAGCCTCGCCTCCGTCGGCCGAGGCCTCGGCTTGGCGTAGGGGCGCCGTGCTTGGGCGGTAGACCGGGCGTTCTCCTCTCAGTTCTAGGGCGGTAGACCGGGCGTTCTCCTCTCAGTTCTAGGGCGGACGGCCCGTAACCGTAGGGCGCCCCGTACGCGGGTGGGTCTCGCCGTAGGGCGGAGGCCACCGACTCCGGGAGGACTTTCGACTGCCCCAAGGCTCTGGAAGAGGAGGACACGGTCCCGGTGGGATGACCCGACCCCGGAAACCGGTCCTTCCTGCTCGACAACCGCCCCAGCTGGGCTGGTTCGGTCGGGCTGCCTTCTCGGAAGCGCGTTTCCCCCCGCTGGGCGGGGTGAACCGGAGGCCTCGAGGACTTGTGCCTAAGAGCGATGTCCTTCCTGCGTGGCAGGTCGAGCGGTTCTAGGCTGTGTGTAGGCAGTGACAACCTAGAGGCTCGTTCACTGGACCGAGAGTCTGGAGAGCGGTGCTTTCTGGACTCTCCTGAGGGGACGTAGACCCATTCGCCGCCGGGAGAGACCTCCCTCTTGTACTTACGGGAGTGAGAGCGTGGGCGCTTCCTGTTGTGCCGCGACCTCGACCTGGAGTGGGAACGATCACTATCGGTCCGCTCTCTCTTCCGGTGCCGTTTCTCCCTGCGTTCTCCTCCGGAGGATGAATCTGCTTCCGAAGAGTCCGAGGGCGCCACGTTCCTCGCGTAACGACTGCTCGAGTGATGCGCGGGGGAGGCTCTTCGCCGTCGATCGTCCGAGACAGGATGCTGGAGGAAGTCCTCGGGAACTGCTGTAGAGATCGAGGGCACCGAGTCTACTCTGTCCCTGCTAGCAGGCCAGGGACCCAGGGACACATCCATCCTTAGCGGTGACCTTCCCGGAGTCTTCGGCAATTTCCACCCGAAGGCATCGCTACTCGGGCGGCGAACTCTAGCGTGGTTGTCCTCTGGAGGGGGAGAACCCGACGCACCGGCCCACGAGGGCGGGGGGGAGTCTGAAATCGCCACACTGCCCCACACTGGGTCTTCTGAGGAAGCGTGATCCCCTGCCACGTGGCCCGATTCCCCCGAAGCACTAGCGGCCCTTCCGTTCTCTCCAGAGGGGCCAGCCCTTGGTTCCTCCCTCACACTAGGTTCACCGGGGAGAACACTATGGCTAACAATAACACTGGGGGCTTGTTGCCCACTCCTCTGCGAAGGAGACGGAGAGGCCGAGGCTTCGTCGGACCGATCACTGACCGACTGTAAAGAGGACACGCCACTCACTTTCTTGGGGGAACGCTTCGACGACTTCTTTTTCTTGGTACTATACCGTACCCACTGAATGCCGTCCCAACTCACGCACTCGGGACACGTGTCCGAGGAGGAACAAACTTTACCCCTGCACGTGGAACAAAGGGAATGAGGGTCCACTTCTGGCTTAGAGAGGAAAGCCCCACACGACTTTCCTGCTCTAGGACCAGGGCAACGACGCACATGCTCCATCGTACGCACACGAAGAGCCAACACTAACGAGTTACAGGAACACTGGATATACGCAAGGGGAACGTACTGAGAACACTTTGCGAAAACGCACTATCGCAGAAAAAACACAAGTCCCCACACTGGAAACACGTGGGATCACAACGCGCCAAAGGATCAAGAGTTTAAGCGAGAGGGTGAGATGTTTTACATCTCACGACCAAGAACTTAATGAGCATCCTCACTCGGGAAAGCAGTGACCTGCCTTAATCCGGGCCGCAGGGCTTATCCTGGCGGCGGGGGTAGAAACTATATGGAGCGAGATAGGGGGGTAGCGCGGGAAAATCTTGGTCGAGATTGAGAGGTCAAGGACCCTCCAAGAGAAAGTGGTTCTCGCTGAGTATATTGTGTTGGAACAAACATGTTTACATATATATTGAGTAAATGAAAAGTAAGCGATTAAGTAAAGACAAAACAAACAATGGCTGCCAAGAGAGGACCAAGACAGAGACGTCTGTCACAGTCCGAGCCAAAAGTGAAAGTGAAGCAGTTCACCGGTGTGTGAGGGGGGAGGGGTAGCTAGCTACCACTCCCCTACCCCCCCCCCGCTAACTAGCGCGGGGGTAATACACCCTCGTTAAATTCTAATGGCTCGCCATTTCAGCTGCGCTAAAAGGTAAACCCCTGTGTAAATAGCGTGGTTTGTATTTCGGTTACGGAACAAACTAGGTTTAAAAAAATTTATTTAAATAACATAATTAAAGAAGTACACTATATTTTAAGGTGTTTCGAACATATGTAATTTGACGATGATACCTAGCCCAAAGCCACAGCTTTTGAGTTATAGCAGTCGACCCACCATAACTCAATAACTATGAATTCCTGCCAGAAATCATTATGAAAATGTTCAAAACACCTCAAAATACATTAGAAACCAGTCTAATTTCCTAAAAACTGTTTATTTCCCCATTCTGTAATTTTTCCAATTGATTTTTATCAACAATACTTTACATAACCCTACTAAAACACTAGTTTGAACCCCATAACATAATTCAGCTGTTAAGAATAACTTGGATTCGTAATCTCATAAAAATAACCTTTTCACTGCTTTGTTCTGACACCCTGACAGAAGAAGATCCTGAGAACACTTCATAAAATCCTACACAGGTAGTTCTGTCCAAACTTTGATTTTCCGGTTTAAATTATAGTTACGGACGGAAAGAGCTTTGCAACTAAAAAACAGGAGTTTCAAATACAATAATGTATATTTTCTCAAAAAATAACACTTGTTTTCACTGCAAATAAAAACTTATCTAAGAAATAATAGTCAATAAGGTTAACGTCTGCAACTCGGTATTTACCGCTTGCTAGTACATAGGAGCTTAATGTTTTTCTTTGTCCGCGAGCGAAGCGAGCAAATGGTGCAGGAAAAACCAATAGATTTCTAAAGAATCTCCCCATTCTTAGACGGTCTAACAAGTTTTCGGTTTAAATGAATGTCATATTCAGTGAAAGCATATTATTTACTACAATAAAAACTATTTTTTCTGTTCAAAATATAGTTCTGCCAGTGACTATAATTTTACTGATTTCCCATTTTCTGTATCTTTAGTTTCGGTACTCATTAGTAACCTCTAATTACAACTTTGTTCTGTACTGTGACTTTCTCTTGGCCACTCCCTTACCTCTACATATTCCATAGAAACTCCAGTAAAATTATATATCTGGACGGGACATCATTTCAAATAGTAAAAATTGTTTTTAAGCTCCTCCACTAACTAATCACACATTTAAACCCATTCTTTGATTCAAATATAAAAAGGATGTCATTATTAATGGCATCCAACACAATCGGCCATTTCCCTTTTGGAGGAAATACAAAGCGTAACAGGCTTATTGATAGGTATATTGAACATTCTGATATCATTAATTGTCGGAAATATGTTTTTTTTTTTCAAGTTTTATGTAAGGGTTAAACTAGATGCCACATCTGAAAAACCCAGTGGCAGGTGTGAATCCAGTTTGGGAAACAAACACAAGGTTGACAAGGATTAGGGTAAACTAACAGTATGGCGGTCTAAGGGGCGAGGGTTGCAGAGGGGACGGGGGTGTATGTATGATAGCGTCCACCTGTATGTATTGTTAGCCCCCCGTTAAGTAAGTAGGAGGTTAGGGGGGGAAAGTTGAGGTTAGTAGAATCCCATTTTTAATCTATAAGAGTGGAACTGGCCGCTGTCATACAAAGGCTCCGAAGGGACGTAACCCCCTTCGTTAGGTTAGGATACGACTCCCGGGTTAGGATAAGTGGGGAACCTTAACTTAGGTGGACGTGTCTTTGTTTACCCTCTGAAATAAGATTCAGTCAGCTACAAGAATATCAAAGTGCATAATTTGAAAAATAAGGATTTCTCCCATTTACTTGCATCACCCTACCGTAATTGGTTTATATTAGTAGTAATGAATGGTCAACATGATTGCATGTTGATCTTAGCAACGCGCTAACAAGTTGCACAAAGAAGTTATGCTTGCAAAATACATGAGGGCTAACATATTTAGCTAAATATTTTGTGATTATGAGACTGCTATGAACGACCTACTTACTGACCTTAATGTGGACTTATATAGCGTCTTCATTTAAATCTTAAATAGAAAATTCGAATCATTTTTCAAAATAAATAACCAAAACAAAACAAAAGCGTCTGATTCATAGGGTGAAGACACAACAGACAGCTTTTGGTTCACTTTTGGAGGTTCGAAGAGAATTATTCTTTGCAGTGAAAAATATCAAAAACAAAGTATGAATAAAATTAGAGAATCTCAGTCTATCTATTCTTAATTATCTTCATTTTCTTTAGATATTCTTTAATTGTAAAGCATTTTTTTTTGACACTAGAAAACAAATGGGATGATTGTATTATTGCGAACCCTACTTTAAAATGCAAGTGAAATTGTATATACTAATTTTTTTTTATATCAGATATGAAATAACTTTTCTATTAATCATTAATTTTGCTTTATTAACACCGGCTCTATTCTTAGTAATAAATTAAAAAACAGTGTTTTAAATAAAGTTATTTAAATAGCTCCCTTATGTCTGAACTCAGTCTTCTTCTTACAAATATTAAAGGAAGTTTAACAAACAAAGTTCCCACTTCTAACATAGGTAGGATAAAAACCCGTTTATGTTTTAGCTCACTATTAACATTATGAATGACAGCTGGAAGGTAATACCGTTACATACTGCATCATCTAGGCGAATTTGTTTCAAAATTTCTGGAAATTTAAGCTACAATATTCTGAATATTCCTCATCTAAAGCATTCCCTTTTTTATATATTTTGTGTATATTAAATAAATGCAATCCTATCTTATGCAAAAAGATTTATTAGAAAAACGCGTCAAAATGCCTTATTTTAGCTATAAAAAGAGTGACCGCTTGAATTTTTACACTTCGAAAAAAGTGAAAAGGTAATGTTTGTATGAATAGGAAGGAATAATGATAGTGATTTTATAAGGGTATATGCATTATATATAAGAATTGTTTCAAGATATGTTGTGTCAAGATATGTTGTGTCAAGATAGGTCTTGGAAATTGTAAAGGGCAGGTTACAAATGCATTAGTTCCAGAAATTTTAGGAGTAAGATTGGATGTGGTGGGTGAAAATGGTGTAAAATTGAGTGTGTATGTTGAAGAATGTGGTTGGATTTAATGGAGACGAACATACTTTTTTATGAGAGAGCCTAAATCTGTCCTTGTCTTGGTCGGATAACAGGAAAGTATGTTTGTGCTAAGCAATTTAAATGCAAAACTATGTGACAGAGAAAAGATGGCGTGATTGTTGAACATGAAATTCCTTTGTTAAACAGGGGCATAAATGAACTTATCAAAATATTTATGAATAAAGGATTAGTTTTTAATACATATTTTCCAGAAGATGATGTCCATATGAATACAAGGGAAAGAGAAACTGACGAGGAAACCATTTACTAGATTATATGCTATTGCCAATTATTTGGACGAGAAAGTTGGTGGATGTCATGCTGAGAAAAGGATTACCTAAAAGTATAACAGATTTGCGGCAATTGTTAAGACATGCAAGTCTGAATTATCTTGGAAGATATGAAAAGGATGCTAAAAATCTATTCAATGCAAGCAAGTTTGATAAGAAGAAAATTAAATAATAGAAGAAAATAGATCATATATGGGTTATGTTCAAAGACAGACGTTGAAATATTATATGAAGTATAAAAAATGTAAAGATAGGGTTAAGGAATCAGCAAAATATTTCATATGTAGACAGCAATAATGAATAAATATTGAAAGGTTATATTATGAAGCGAAAATCCCAATAAAGAAAAGGAGATTAGTTTACTTACTTGCTTTGGGTTTAAATCCAACCCTCTACTGAAGTCGAGTGAACTACTTCTCGGGCGGGTCCATATTAATCATCTAACGAAACATTTTCATTATAACTTATACAATTCTTTGATTGTAGCATCTTCCAAATCATATGATCTTGTGAAAAGTAATGTCTTTAGTATCTTCTTAAATTCGATTGCTCCCTTTAGGTCCTTCATTTCAGTTGGCAGTTTATTATAAAAGCCCTTTCACCAAATTTACTATTTGTTCTTGGTTCAGATAGCCTACGTTTGTCACTCATGTGTCTTATGTTAACATTTGTTTCTAGTTCTAGTTTCTTCAGGCATTCTTTTAGATATTTTGGTTCATTTTGATTCAGTATCTTAAACGTTAGTAAAAGTAGCTTGTATTCAATTCTCGCTTTTACCGGCAGCCAGTGTAATCTAATTAGTGCAGGGGTAACTCTTTCCCTATTGTCTAGTCCTTTTATTAATCTAGCGGCTCTGTTTTGTACTCTCTGAAGTTGAAGTTAAAGTGTATGATGGGCTAGTGGGTCAAGTTACTTGTATACAGGAGGATGAATGGGTCATTAACTAGAAGGTTAGAGAGCCCAGGAAGGTATTCAATAAAAATGGATAGGGAAAGATCATCTCTAACTTTGTGTAGAGTAAGAGGGGAATGGAGAGAGAAAAGTTTAATAACTGGATGGATCTCAAAATAAAATATATAGATAGAGGAATCGGTAGAACTTCAAAAGCTCAAACTTGCAGCAAATGTTTTTATGTTGAAGAGGCTGACATAAGTCTTTTTATAGTTAATATATGAAATGTCTGTTTTTATGTTATTACTGTTTTTTAGATATTTTATTAATTGTTAATTATTTTTCATATCGTTTATCTATTTCCTTATTTCCTTTCCTCACTGGGATATTTTTCCCTTTTGGAACCCTTTGGCTTATAGCATTTTGCTTTTCCAATTAGGGTTGTAGCTTAGCTAATAATAATAATAATAATAATAATAATAATAATAATAATAATAATAATAATAATAATAACAAGTGAGCAAGTCCTGAACGCGGACATGGTCCTCGTAGAGGACATACCTCCGCCAAGGTGACCTAGAGCGCCATATGTCCTAGAATCATGAATTGATGTGACTTCGACCTTCACATGACCTTGACCTTCACGTGACCTTCAAGTGACCTTGACCTTCACGTGACCTTGACCTTCACATGACCTTGGCTTCAAGTGACCTTGATCTTCAAATGTACTTGACCTTCACGTGACCTTGACCTTCAGGTGACCTTGACCTTCACGTGACCTTGACCTTCACGTGACCTTGACCTTCAAGTGACCTGCTTGACTTTTGACCTTCAAGTGATCTTTGTTCATTTGCCACTGATACTTAATATGACATTGATATAATGCACCAATATGACCTTGACCTTTGACCTTTATAAATTTGAACATCACCCATGGGTTGCGCCTGGACTAGGACTTCCCTGTTGGCTTATGCAAAAGTCAGTGCTTTATTTCTGTCTCTTGATATGGCCACTTATGTCATAGTGACACCAGTGACCCCTGTGACCTTGACCTTGGGGTGACCTTGACCAAAATTTAATCAGTTCTTCCATACACATTGGGGAACTACTTGGCCAAGTTTGAAGTGATTCCGTGTAGAAATGTGGCCTCTACGTTGTCCACAGACAGACAGACAAACAGAGAAACAAACAAACAAACAAACAAACAAACCGAACCGAAAACATACCCTCCTGGCGGAGGTAATAATAATAATAATAATAATAATACATCGAACACTTTGTTACGCTTATAACTGGCCTACATTTTAACCACACCCTCTTCACCTCGAACTTCCATTTATCTTAGCATTTGTATAAATAATGATCAGATCTACCTCTAAATATTGATTTCCTAATCATTGTAGCCTACCTATCAACTTTTTCTGTATATTCTAAATCAATAGATGATTTAATAAACTTTTTCTCGACATCTTTTTTTTCCTCAGGCGTATTTTGTACTGAATTTTCTACTTCCAAAAATCAAACATCTTCCCAAACACACGCTCTTAGGACTTTCCCTATCTTTATTAAGGAACCCCATTTCTGCCTAGAGTGCCTTCTCTGTCACCTACATTTGGATTCAAATCATCCAGCACAACCACCGTTTCGTGTTATTCTAATCCAACCATGCAGAGATTTAAAACTTCCTAAGAATAGTGTATTCCACATTCAATTTTCTCCAATTTCTGCTCATACTCACTATCACAATTTTTTGCCCACTATAGGTAGTAGATTTGTAGGGCACCAACCACCCGTTCAGATACTACCGCTAGAGAGTTATTAGCTCCTTTGACTGGTCAGACGGTACTACATTGGATCCATATCTGTGGTTATGGTTCCTTTTTTCTTTGCTTACACATGCACCGAATAGTCTGGCCTATTCTTTCCACTTTCTCCTCTGTCCTCATACACTTAACAACACTGAGATTACCAAACAATTCTTCTTCTCTCAAGAGGTTAGCTACTGTAATTTAATTGTTCAGTGGTCACTTTCCTCTTGGTAAGAGTAGAAGAGGTTCTTTAGTTATGGTAAGCAGCACTCCAAAATCAAAACATTATTCTCTAGTCTTGGGTAGTGCCATAATCTCTGTACCATGATCTTCTGCTGTCTTGGGTTAGAGTTCTCTTGCTTGAGGATACACTCGGGCACACTATTCTATCTTATTTCTCTTCCTCTTGTTTTGTTATTTTCTTATAGTTTACACAGGAAATATTTATTTTAATGTTGTTACTGTTCTTAAAATATCTTATTTTTCCTTGTTTCCTTTCCTCACTAGGCTATTTTCCCTGTTAGAGCCTCTGGACTTATAGCATCCTGATTTTCCAACTAGGGTTGTAGCTTAGTAAGTAATAATAATAATAATATACTCAACCTTATACGTGGAATTCTCTAACTAATATATATGCACTCTTTCATTTGTCATCGAAGTCTTCCTTATAACAAAAGCACTACTGTACACCTCGCAAGCTTTCCATGTTTCAGCCACCCTAGACACAAGTACCCTTGGTCCTTTCCATTCCTACACACATTGCCCTTTCACCTTTGTTTTAATGTGAGCCAAAACACCCTCATCTCCTTTTTCATTTTTTCTCATGTGAACTGCAATAAAGATCATGCAAAAACCACAAGATTCATTATCTTTTTATATATCACGTTATTTGTAATGAATACGGACATGTGGCTTCCAGTTTCATTTCCCCCAGTCACATGGTGAAATCTAAATCACAAAAGGCATAAATGTTACTACTTCTTAGGATTCTACAAAAAGTGAAAATTTGTTTTAGCATTGAAATCATATGAAGAAGATCATTCTCATTTAAGGGAAATTTCCTCTTCCGATGGGTTCTTAATACTTTATTGGGTATATCTAGAGCAGGGTGATCTAGAGATGCTATGCATGAGAATCCCGAACCTATTATTCTGAGCCGTGTATACGATGTTTCAAGATACACATTTTTGATGCATAAATATTTGAGCAATAAAACTATTTTATTCCAATCCAGGTTTAAATAACACATGGCTCAGCAGTCGACACTGGCAAATAATTGTATGAAATATATTGTTCCGTTTTTGGAAAATTTAAGTCTGAATATAACATCAATAACTGTCAAAACAATCTAATTCATCTTTTTGATATAATAAAATTATAGAAAAATTCATCATTTGGGTCAAACCTCTAAAGCTTGATATATATTTTTTTTTCCAACATTTGCGTATGTAATGTCTTTGGTTTATACACATATTTCATCTTTCATTTTATGTATCAAACTGAACACTTAACAAAACAGCTGTCACACTTCACTTAATTAGTTTCACTTCCAATCTCGACTATTTTGTAATAAGAGGACCAAGACCTATGTCATCGGTGCGGTACCTTTCATGCATAAGTATTATCAAAGAAATAAGACTGTCCTCATTCATGTAAGATCTCAGAAAGTTTTAATTAAAGACAAATTGATGGAGCTCCTCTCATATTCTGGGATGCTGGAGTCAAAATTAGACTGCATGTTTGAATCACTAAGGGAAATATATTCTTGCCCTTGCTGAAAAAAACAGCAAATTTCAACACCAGAAGTAACAAAAGCAACACCAGCAGCATCTAGAAAAATGTCAGGCATAAGGACTGGATCGCTTGTCAGGTGGAAGCGGCTACAAGTAATGGCAGTGTCTGTATAAATCATTAGTGAGTGACCACTCTCACAAAATTGCATTATTCAAGGCACCTGTTTACTGCAGGTGTTCCAAATTTATTACACAGTAAGCTACGTCAACGCCCCCAGTAGGTAAGCAAACGATAGTAGGGATCATTATTTAGATCATGGATATAACTTTATAAATTAACTTGGCAAACACAAAAGTTATAAAAACACCATAGGTCTCAACATCAATAGATCCTCTCGGAGTGTCACACACTCCTTGACTCCAACGATACCACTGGGAATTTTCCCTCATCCAGACATACCTTACATGTCAGAGTTAGCCACAACAGAAGTATTTTTATTATAATTGTCTTGAATTATAGTGTCTGGACTGGTAGTTTTATGGACAGGGTTCTAATGAACTTGGAACTTATGGTGAAAAAAAAAATGACCGTGCCCTGTTGGTTAAAAGACCTTGCTGTTGTCTGTACCTGTCCCTTCCAAGCATAAAAGTACCTGGAGAGAATCAACAGGTGAATGCAGGATGACAGATCATGGAGGGGATTCAACACAAAATGTACACGGATAACTTATTTTTTTCTTTAATAACAAACCTATGCGATCTCAATAGTAATATAAATACGACCGCCGTCATAAATAAGAATTCTCTCTACTTGTGTTTCAATTAGGCCTATTTGTTCCAATGTCAAACAATGACCACGGCCATTGAAAATAGATACATCAGTGTTACACTTTACAATTAATTATCATGAGGATAAAACTGATTAAAGAATCAGAGCCTTCTAAACAACACCTGGTGTCTTTAATTTTTCCAACCTCTTGATCTTGATCACATTTCTAACATCCACAAAAATCACTTCCATAAGCAAACCCTGCTTTCCATTATAACCTTTTCAATTGTTTTATCTTTCCGTTCTGATTCCCTCTTCTACCCTCCATATTCAACAAAATTTAAAAATTCTTATTTTATATCTCTTTATATATATATATATATATATATATATATATATATATATATATATATATATATATATATATATATATATATATATATATATATATATATATATATATATATACACACACACACACACACATATATATATATATATATATATATATATACATATATATATATATATATATATATATATATATATATATATATATATATATATATATATGTATGTATATATGTATATATGTATATATATATATATATATATATATATATATATATATATATATATATATATATATATATATATATATATAATGTGTGTATATATATATATATATATATATATATAGAGAGAGAGAGAGAGAGAGAGAGAGAGAGAGAGAGAGAGAGAGAGAGAGAGAGAGAGAGAGAGAGAGAGAGAGAGAGAGAGAGAGAGAGAGAGAGAGAGAGTAGGAAGGAAATTGAAGACTACATCTTCAAATATTTTTCACGGGAAAAAAAATATGTCGTGATATGATCCCTGTTGATACACAAAGACAAGATACATTGTTCTTCGTCTATCCATTATCGTCCCCATAACTTCATGTTCTTTGTTCCATAGATGACCTGAATTCTTCTCGGTGCCAGATTCGGTGAATATTAGAAGTTTAGTGTTATGGTCACGCCATCCTTATCTGACCACACCCTCCAGTGACTTGAACCCGGAGATCATTCAGCGGGTGTAAGGATATTCAACTCTGTCCCTTTAAAAGCAGCTGTGTGAGTGCGTACGTATCCGCTGGATCCCTGCATCACTAGAGACATCAACGTCATTGAATTATGATTTTTGTAATCAATAAAGTTTGCTGTCAACAATTACAGTAAGCATCTCCCTGACTGAAGTTCTGTCTTTATTAATAATTCAGCTTTATTTCAGGTTTTCAATAAGCTTTCGGTCGACATATTATCCATAGAATAACACATTTCATTGCAATTAATTTTGCGTGTAGCATTAACGCTTCTCTATAACTTTTAATGACTGATTGGCGAATTCATACCCAATTCTCAGCTCATTTACTTCAACGAGAAGCGGAAAATCAGCATTTCTTTTCCGTGTATTTCCATTTCAAGTCGAAATATTACTGCAAACATCGTGTTGTTAGAAAATAGGCTCATTCTGAACACCTGAGGGCAGGTGTATTGTGTGTGGATCTTCGTCGAGGTACCCGAGCAGTTTCAACCTCTGACTACCTGGATATGACATGTCTGTAAATTCCTCAAATTCCACAGATGATTATACGCTCTGTATCCTTATTTTATGACTCAATAAGATTGAATTGAAAAGAAATGTTTTTAGTTTGTATATTGAAGAAATTTCATTTGGTGACATCGAGTTTTAAAGAAACGCGAAAATAATAATTCGCAAAATTTGTCTCACCTTTAGCTAGGTTTCAATATGGCGTCGTTTGTAAACTGTTGACACACTGGTGTCGACGTGAGAGAGCAATTGTTTACCATCAAAGACCAATGAAACTTTGCGTTTCATCTCATAATCAAAAGACCGAAAGGTAAGTAATGATGATAGGAATATTACTGTGAAGGTAAAATGGTCTCATACGTAAATGACCAGCGTTTCTGTGGTACATTATGACGAATTTTGTGGGGCTTGACTGTAAGGCTAATGACATTCCCAGTGTGTTCTTTTCTGGTTAAATCTGAGGCATTGTTGCTTTTTCGATAGTGTCTTTGTCTCTGAAAGTGGGCAGAAATCGTATAGTTTTCTTGTTGCTTATGGATAGTGCATTTGTCATGGAAAGTTGCCAGAAATCGAGTTATTCTACAGTTCAGCGTGTGCGTTGAAGTCTCCAGGAGATGGATATAAAGCTAATTTGTGTGAATCGGGTCAGTGTTGTTTTGGGCGGTGCTTAGAAGAGCGTACGTAGCTCCTAAGCTAAACACAGTTGAGTGTAGTGACACTCTGTGATCTGCTGTCTGTGATGTTTTGAACTTTATGAATTTTCTATATTAGGATTATCGTACCTCTGGAAAAGTGAGTTTGTATACGGCCTGGGTAGCCTTAGTCTACCTTACCTCACTACCTGCATCCGAAATGGCTAACATGGACAATTGTCAGACATTTGAATTGTTATTAACTTGTATAAATGAAAGATGGTAAGTTTTGTAGTTTATTTCATATAATTCTCATATTGTAAAGGGCATAGTTTTAGTATACCATATTTTAGATATAATGTGTTGAACGATTCTGACATTCATTTATATCATAAGTCCATTGTTTTGAGGTAGAGACCATTCTCCAAGACTAGTATTAATGGGACCACAATGGGAAATGGAGTTTTTGGTGAAGAAAAACAACAGTAAAATACTTGGATACATTGTACCGTGATTTATGCTAACCTTAAGAATGCCAGATCCTTACCTAACCTAGGGTTTTCCTATATTCACTATTCATGTTTAAGTAGGTGATACTTTAATTTCTAGTCATATATATGAACCATATATTTCTCCTACTTGTTAACTTATATTTTATCAATTTATGACCATGAATATTGTTGAAAACCATCAGTGTGAGTTTTCCAACCCTTTATCTGATAACAATTAAGGCAGATTCCAGTGGGAAACAGTTTTTTTGGGTGGGGTAACACCTTAAATGAGTAATTTGCAGTAATGCTAATGGTCAGAAATATATGATACACACAGACCACCTTTTTGGAAAAATATAAGGTTCATATATTTAATTACCTATGTTTTACATCGCGTCCTTCAAATGGTTTTTGCTCCTACTTGGCTTGCTGCGCGTGTAAATAAACATCATCTTATTCCTCCTCCTCTTTTGACAAGCGGTACATGGATGTATTACACCGCTGTGTGAATCGCAACTAAATTATTATAATTACCTATAGTTTACATTGTTTCTCAAATGGAATTTGCTGTGCCGTGGCTCGCTTTATTAGCAAATTAGTGTTATTCCATTACTGCTCTGTTCTGGCAATCAGTACATGGATGAGTTACACACGCCAATCGTTGATCATTATTTCTGGGATAATTTTTACTTTCAGATAAGTAACAATAGCTATATACTAAACAGAGTGTATTAAACATAGTCAATGATGAAAATATATGAAATTAAAGTAAATTTTGAAATATATTTAACGCCCTTGTGAGATGTTCTCTTGTGTAAGCAATATCTGGGAACTTGTGCATAAATATTTGAAAGCTCGTAATTGGTTCAAAAAGCCAACTAATGATTACGTTATACAAAAATAAGAAAGCTGCCAAAAGCGAAAGTAAACAATAATTACATAGTAACCTATTGTCAGTTTCCCAAAAGTAAAGAATGGACTTAGACAATAAAATGAAGTCCACATTTTAGTCAGTCGATCAATACAAAATTATTATGCCTCGCCCCCATTATTCGTATAGAGCAAAATGCAAAAATATCAGACACTCGCCCATTTCTTATAACGAATTCCAGTTTCGCTAGAAATGACAATAGTCATATATTAATCCTTTTCCCTCGTGCAACTTGACTTGGGCTGCTGTATCATACAGTATTAAAAACTTTCTGTTAACCACTTTTATTCAGCACTTTTTGTAGATTGGCTTAGACAGGAAATAGGAAGCAAAATCCTGTCTTACTAGATAAAATAGATACCGAACTTTATGTGTTGAACTAAAGGGCCCCCACCTAACCTTATCCACATTGGTATGTTCTTCCCTGCATGTATGGTGCCCCCATGCAAACCCCAACTTACTTCTACCATGACTAGGATAGTTGGCGGGTGTATTCACAGTTCTACAAACTAATTTATTAATCCTATTACTTGTATTTTAGTTGGAGTCAGAAGTATTCTTGCATATGTAATAGGCACAGATATTGCAATATCAGAAAAGTAAGTAAGAAATTCACTACTGGTAAGGATGTACTGTATATTAAATACAGTAGTAACAGCCTGTCCCCATCTACCATAAGATTTATAGATGTTGGAAAATAAAAAAAGCATAAATCTTACATTTGCTATACACCAGTATAGCAAATGTAAGATTTATTTATATATTTCTGGGAAACTCAAAATGGATTGGTTTGATACAATAATGCAAAAGCTAATTTGATTGGATAAACAAAGAATTTTTTTTTCTTTTTAACCATTGTTAGCATATCTTGAATTTTACATTCTCACCAACAATACAAAGTATGTAATCAAAATCCAATATCCGCTTCTGTCCTAAACTGAAATAAAGCATTTTAAAAACCAAGACAACTGTCCTACTGGAGTAGGTTTTTTCTGTTTTAGGTCCCACTTACTGAATGCTCTGCAAAACCTGTATATAGGCCTACTAAATTTTCCAATTGTGCACATATAAAAGAATTGTACCACAATCTTCAGTTTTAGATATTCTAACATTCCAAGGGAAAAAATTTATTTACTACATGATTTGTGTATTTTTTCTGTGGGCACATAATCCCATAGTTTTCTTACTTATCAACTCTTAATTTTATTTTGTAGCCAACTTAACACAATTAAGTATCAACAATATTTATGTGTACTGTACGTAGGCTATGATCCCTATTTACGGCTACTCTTAATTCCATGTCTTCTGCAACTTTTCTAATTCTCCAAATGTCCATTCTCTTGTCTTTTCTGTGTCTTGCAGTTGAGTTGCAAACCATATTACTTTGAGAAATGGTTTGTAGCACTATTACCAAAAAGAATTTTCATAATTTTTCCAACTTCCATTCCTTCTCAATAAGACAGCAAAACTAGGTAAGAAAGATATCATATGTATGTCTGATTGCTTCCGATTCATAATGAAACTTTGTCATTATTATTGTGAATACTGTAACTTGTTAAGATTCCAGCTCACATTTTTCAGTAAGGTAGGCAGTTCCTCTTGCAACATATTTCCTGAATAAAAAACTTCTCTTCATGGAATTTGAAAAAGACTGTACATAACTTATGTCGGCTAATGCATCAACTACATGATTTTTTTCCCTCAGAAGTATAATAGAGCATCAGTTTTTATTTTAGTTTCTCAATCTTGCTTTGAAATGGAATCTTCTTATGTCATGTACACTGATCATTGCATCTTTTTTTTTCTATTTGAATATGTAAAATTAGCATTATTGCTGTTAGAAGTGTATTATTTTTTAATGTATATAAAATCACATTTGCCAGAATTTTTTGGGTGGTTGATATTGAAATTACCAAGTTCTTTACCTTTATTTAATCCACATGATTTATTACAGTACTGTAGTTATCATCCTCACGGCAACCTATGAGATTATGTTTGTTTGTGGCTTAGGCCCTAGGTCTTTAGTAAGCTTCCAACTCTGCTTCTGCCTGTATATTTTGAAGCTCAGAAATAGAGGCTTCACTTAATATATTTCTCAAACATAATTATAGATACTTATACTGAATAATGAAAATAACCTAGACCAGCTTTATAGTCTAGGTTTTCTATTATTGAACTAAAGGGGCGATTTGTGTAGCAGTATTAGGGGAATTTTAGTTTCCACTAGAGCTTTAAAATGTAAATGTGCAATATATTGTACTGTATGACACCTAATAATTTATTACTTTTTTCTATATAGATTTGTTGCACATGTTCATTTGATGAGATATTATGATGCAGAAATTAAAATGTGTAGTTTACAATATTCATATGTTGATAAATTAAAGTACAGTACTGT
This sequence comes from Palaemon carinicauda, assembly GCF_036898095.1. NCBI lineage: Eukaryota > Metazoa > Arthropoda > Malacostraca > Decapoda > Palaemonidae > Palaemon > Palaemon carinicauda. Next base: position 56,266,644 of record NC_090762.1, on the reverse strand, counting down.
AGTTAGTCAAATGTGCTCGTATTAATTCTTATAGTTACATTTAGATATGTTTTTGAATGTGATGAGAATTACATTGAAATTATAACAGTTTATGAGAATGGAGTGATTTAATAGTAAAATCTGTTCTCAAGCTACCCAACAATGAAATGGGATCAAATGGAAAAAGGCTTACTCTAAAAGTAAAAACTATTGGTTGGTGAACGGGTTCAAATTACAAGGTAAAGCTTGCGAAATATAATTCATTATCAACAAAGGTAATTACAGCACTATATGCTCTTTGTCCTACCTTGACTTTGCAATGCATTCATTATTGGTATATGATAAAAGTTGTAATTGAACAAAAGTTACTATTCTGAACACTTAATAAATAGTCAGTAATAGATTTGTTAACATACGTTGACAAAGTTGTATTACCTGCATCATGCAACTAATTTTGTAACTACAGTACTGTATACTTTATTGGCAAAGATAAGTCCCATATAAAGATAATGATTTAGTGTTAGGTATACTGTAATATCTAGGTAGTAGGTTTGGTAAGGCACCAGCCACCTGTTGAGAAATTTCTAGAGAGTAATTGGGTCCTTTGACTGGCCATATACAGTAGTACTACATTGGATCCCGCTGTATACACATACACCGAATAGTCTCTCCTCATACAGTACATATGGCAACACTAATATGACTGAATGAAAAATTCTTCACCCAAGGTCTTAACTGATGTACTCAATTTGTTCAGTGGCTATTATCCACTTGGTAAAGATAGAAGAGAGACTATAGCTGTGGTAAGCACCTCTTTTAGTAGAAGAACACTCCATAATCAAACCATTGTTGTCTATTCTTGGGTAGTACTATATCCTCTGTACCATGGTCTACAACTGTCTTGGGTTAGAGATCTCTTGTTTAAGGGTACAATCAGGCACACTATTCTATTCTATCTTTATTTCCTTTCCTCACTGCTTTTCCAACTACTCGTATTTTAGCCAGTAACATCAACAATAACAGTAATGTGGGGTACACTGTAGATTATGTTAAAGGTTCTTTTCTGTGTATCCTCATGCCCAGCAACATTGCTTTATTCTTTTTTATTTTTATTTGTTTCCCTTTCGTATTTCCCCATTAGGTTTCTAATTTCTTGAACAGTACCTGGGTCCCATTTTCTCCTCATTTAAGAACAACTATTTCGGGTGATAACATTGAGAGTTTGGAATTGTGACAAAAGTGCCCTTGGTTATTTGATTTATTGTAATGGTCACATATGCAATTATTGTATAGGGTGTTTAAATTTGTTTTCTGGTTCGTGTTGAAATAATTTTCCTTGCCTATGGTAGGTTTTAGGCTGCATTTGCACAGTAGGGGATTTGCCAAGTGCTGTTAATTAGTAGGCTAAAGTTTAAGTGGATCCCAATGAGACAAATCCTACCATTGCCTCTAGCCTACTTTAAATTCAGACTTCAGCCTACTTCTGCTATCATCAGATATATTGCCTTACTAGGTTGTGTCTGCTCACTATTTGTAAAGGATTTTAAAGTAACTTAGGTTTGGACATAGGTTATGTGCTTGTCTTTCTAATTTAATTAGTTTCCATTACATTGAAATGGTCCATAGGAGTTTGTATACCACAATAAATTAATGGTTGAGTTCTTTGTTCATTTAAATTTTGGACATTATTGTAATATTGATCCCTTTCGCCTCATCTTTCATGATGATCTGGTTTAAAAACTTAGAATTTAGTATCATATTTGATCTTTGAAGTATATTTATCTAGGTTATTTGATGATGTGTTTCTTTCTACACAAATTCAAACCACGGTTCTTTACTATGAGAGAAGGATAACAGCAAAGCTGGAATATGGCAGTCTAAACTTTTAACAAGGTGTAAATATACCTCTTCTGTAAGCTGTAGCTCACTGTAATTTCAATTGGATTTTAACCAACAGAGAGTCACTTGTTCCTCTGTGCTGGAAACTTTGGCAGGTTTTGCTTTGGAATTTATTTTTGAAATTTTCATAAGAATGTTTCTTTTCTAGCCTTGTGAGAATTTGTGACTACTCATCATGTATTTTTTAACTTAGGACATATCAACAAAGTCTGTTCTTCACTCCTAGTAGCTCTCTCAAGTATAAGAGTAACTTGATCTGGGGGATGGATTGTATCCTATCCAAGAATCACCTTCCAGGCTTTAGGGAAAGTGTTCTCTGCTTCTCTCCTTTATAGATTGTCTTGTTAGAATGAAAGCCTTTGGAAATCTTCCAATAATACCCTAAGCTTTTCTAGCATAGGTATAGTGCTCCTGATGGACGGGCAGACTAATGAAGAGCAAAGTCTATAAGAGACTGTGAACAGGGCTTAACAGCCTTCCTTATGTTGGCATAATCTCAAGAACTTTTGTTCCTGATTGTTTGAGCATAGAGCTGTCCTTACCTCCTTTCCACTCGCCTAACTACGATGCGTCAACTATCGGGAAGTTCATGCATTAACTTGGTTTGACACCATAGGTCTTCAGGCAATTTGTACAGCTCCAAAGTAATCTTTGATCTATAAGTGTTCAAAGTCTCTCTGGTTATCAGCTACTCTTCAATTTCGCCTATGTTAGAGTTATTATGGCGTTCAAGAGCTCTGTCCATCAAGTTTGAAAACCCGTGTCATTTTCTTTTGTCTCTACTATGTATTCTTCTGTGGTGAACATTAGACAAAGCCAGCAGAATGCTCAAGGCTCTGAGACAGCATTTAGGTGAGGATGCGTGCACCTTCCTTGGTTCAGACATGTACTCTGCGAGGCTGGCTCCTTTTCACGATCATATGGGCTTACCTTACAGTCAGGTTACACAGATCGGTAAAATCCTCCAGCTTCTATTGGAAGATTCCTGTCTTCTCATGGGAAATGAGGGTCAGTAGAGAGATATCCCTCGGGATGTCTATTCAGCTTACGTATTGGCTTGGCCTTTCCCGGCAAGGAGAGTCAAAGTTCAGAGCTGGCCTGGAGAAAGTTTTCTTCTGACATGGACCACTTGCGATGACTTCCTGCCCACTTCCAGTGAGGGGAGATTATTGCTAGCCCAGGGAGCCAAGACTTCAATACTTAGTTCATATCAGCAATGGTGCTTTTACACTAGTAGTACCAAAGTCAGAGCTTTATTCATGAAGAAGAGAAAGCATTGCCCAAGGATACTTCCGAGACTCACCGTTGTTGGAAGACCACGGAAACCTCCTTGCATTATCCACAGGCAAGATGCTGGTAGCAGCAGGAGAGTCCTACTGACAGCTTCTGCACTTAATCGGCAGACTTTGGAAGATAAGGATGATTCTTGTTTTCTTGCACACCAGATATCAAAGGTCAATAACCAGGATCTATCAACACGCAGATCCAGGTTCTCTGCTGTCTTACTGTGAACTGGCAAGAAGTACCGGTAATCCTTGGACTGATTCACTACTTAGTGTCCAGAGCTACAATTTTTTCTTGAAAGGAACCAAGAGAACTTGGATTCTGCTGAATAAGCGCTTGCCAGTCTTCTAGAATCTTTCTGGCTGGTTTTATGGGCAGAGAGATGTCAGTAGACATTAGTTGTCCTCTTCTTGCCAGATGTGACCCTCAGGTTTCTTCTTCACGAACTGTTTAGCTACACAGCGAGTGGAATAGCTACCTCGGCTCCTTTCACAGGACTATTAGCATTAGATCAAGGCATGAGTGTGGGACAAAAGGATAGTTTGACTGGCACTTTCCTTTCTTTTCAATCTTCCCCTATTTTGGAGTCCGGCTTTAATACCATGCCAGCTGGACTTTATCTCGATGGAGGTACAAGAGCAGTGTAAAGTACCAAGTATACAACGTGATGCAGATTAATCATTCTCTTTGCCAGACTACACACAGATTTTCAGCTAAAAAACAAATATACAAGGCACAGGCTATGACTCATGCACTTTTCCTTGCAGTTCATGAGGTGTAAGGAACCCTGACACTTGTAGCATTGCAGATGCTCGAGTCTTGAGTTCCCTGAGAAAGTTCCCAGCCATTTGGAATGGGGACTTCCTCTCTCCTAAAGTCTTCTAAAGTAAAGAACGATGGTTTGTATTTGCATAGGAACAAATGACATTTTAGAAATAAATTTTAACTTTCCTAACCAAACAAACCTGAGTTCTTTACTCAAACTTGCCTGCCATCACCAACGCCCACTGTAAGTGCTGACCGAATCCACTTGAGGTTACAGCAAGCTGCAGGGGAGGTACCAGTTGTCACTGCCAGCAGGGTAACTCCCTGCCAATTGTTTAAACCTTGTTGAAGAGTTTTACCTGTCGTGTTCCAGCTTCACTGTTATCCTTCTTCAATAGTAAAGAACTCAGGATGGTATGGTTATGAGAAATTCAAATTATTTTTGGAATTTGTCATTTTTAATACTGTATTTTAAATGGAAAGATTCATAAAATTAAATACTGTTAGGTATAGCCCATTTTCAGGTTGTTTAAAGCATTGCTTAGTATAGTTATTGGAATGATTGACGACAATGCAATAAAATGGGTTATTCACCAGTTTGATTCCATCCAGAATTGTGTAGGAGTATGAATTACAGTTTATTGAAAGGAGACTTTTCTTGTTAAGCATGCTTTCTCTCAGGTACAGTGCGTTCACTTGGAGAGGCTATGTACTAAGTTGGGTTTAGCCTGTTTCTCCTGATCTTACATAATTGTCCATTTTGATTGTTTTTTTTGGCTTAATGCATTTCAATTGTACAAAACTTTAGTTATGAAATTCATTGTAGGGTTGACGTTGGTATGCTGGCTTCTGTTTTAAATTCTGACATCTTGGTGCTGTAGTTTTTTTTTATATGGACAGCATTTATTCTGAGAGTTGTGTGCCAGTCTAATCAAGCTAGTCTATATATGTATCAAAGATGGATATTGTTATCCAGTTATTCACAGTTTGGTTATAGGAAGACTTATCTAATTGAAGTAGCATCAATCATAGTCAGTACCTTGGAGTAAGGGTCTGGTGACCTTTAACTGAACTGTGTAATTCATGTTGCTACTCCTACCACACAGCTCTGTATGATTTGATAATAGTCATGATGGATTTTACATGTCTAAATACAGCCTTCTAGGCATGAAAAGAATGATGTCATTGTCTAAGAGCATAAATTCTGAAATTCTAAATCTTTAAAAGGAACACTGCAGTTGGTGTTGTTGGGTCTTTTTCTGTAAGATGTCACAACTGCCAAGTCCTCATGATTATTATTGTTTGTTGCCTACGTGGACAGCACTGTTTACACAATTTCAGTGTGCTTCCATGTTGATCACAATGCATTTGAGAATATAATGCCACATGTGGGAGTTTTTAGTATTTCATGATTTAAAAAAATGATTCAACAAAGTTATGTAACATGACCTTTTGGCATAATTATTTGTCTATCAGTTTCCTACTAGATTGACATAGCCGAACATAGGAAACATAACTATCCCAAACAATTGTGAGATGTTTTGTTAGGCTGTGGTAGGTACCATATCTTTAGGAGTCCTAGAATTGCCAATATGTGGTGGTGGTTGTCAATTTGCAGGATCTGTTGTTTTTGAGAGTATTATCAGCTTATTTTTTTATTTTTTATTGGTGGAGTGCAGTACGTGACTTTACTCATACTTGTAATTTAGTAGTAGTATTAAGTTTTGGTTTCATTCATGTTGCTTCTCTCAACACCAGCTTTACAGCCTAGTATGTTCCCGAGGTAACGGAATTGTTCTCTGTCTTCTAAAATGGTGATTCAGCTCCCTTCCCCATTTGCTGTCCAACTTAAATAACTATTAATCCATTTATATTCTACAGTTCTGAACCATGTGTTCATTTTATACCCAGTACCAAGGCAGCACCTACACCTTTCCCAAACCATCCACATGATTACACTTGTGATTGTATATTTTCTGTAGCTTCTTTTTCATTTTCTGTATGCTTTATTTGGCTAACGTTTTCGGTTCTTTCTTATTCCATTTCACTCTTCCTTATTTAAAACATATCTACAACCACTTTTCTGATTCTTCTGTTAAAGCAAGTCATCTGCATTTAGCAGTGCTCGGGGCCCACACAATCTGTTCTCCTTTCTAGCTTCTTCCTTTGCAATATTCTATACAGGAGCTGTTGCAACCCTACAGTGAGTGGAGTAGCTTCCTCGGCTCCTTTCACAGGACCATTAACATGAGATCAAGCCATGGGTGACATACGAGCGTGTTACGAAAGGATAGTTTGACTGGCCCTTTCTTTTCCTATGGATCTTCCCTTATTTTGGGGTACAGCTTCAAAACCATGCCAAGGCTGATCCTTGGGGTGCACCAATATTTCATTGAAAATTTTTGGTTACACTGACCCATTTTCACCTTAGAGCTGGATTTAGGGTTTGATATTACCCCCGATTTTGCATGGGCTTTCTTAGAGGGTGTGCTGTGAGTGATTGCGGTATTCTAGTCAGTGACTTTAGCTCTCTGGAAGCCTTTTTACTCTGTCAAGTGTGCTCTCAAGATTTTCTTCTTTACTCAGTACTTTTAACAATGGAAAAAAATATCCAAATTTGTTTTCTTTAGTGTCAATAGGGGAGAAAATCGATTCATATGAACAAAATACCCTTTGAAATCTAAAGCTGAATCCAGGCTTTGATAAGAGATCTGTGAAAGATCAGAGGAAATATTAATTATGCATTATGTGAGTTTGTCCAATTGCTGATGTTATGATAATCTAAATTATTTTTTAAAATGGCCCTCGAAGGAAATGCTGCTCGTTACTGGTAGCATTTTATTAGAATTAAATCTCCATCCTTAGCAATAAATGCTCAGATACTTTTTAGATTAAAATATTGTGTTAATTACAGTTTTAGAACATTTGTTTTTGAAGATTTCAGGTAACTGAAATATACGGTTCTCTTTGAGTTTTTTTTTTCCCCCTAGTATGTACATAGTAAATGAGGAAAATTGACGTTGTTGTGCAGGAGAAATTTTGGTATTGTCCAATCAGTTTCATATTTTTAAAATCCCCAAAAAGTCATGGTTCGTTGAAATGCATTAAAATTTAGATATTTTAAGTACTGTAGTGTTGCAAGATTGTATGAATAACTGGTGCTTCAAGAATGTATATAAACTGTTGGTTAAATAATTTAGTACTGATATAGCAAATTCGTCTATATACCATCTTTACTAGATAGTCAATGAATTCCTTTGACCTTATAACTGATGATAAAGCTCATAGATTTGAATTACTGTTTAATCTAATATACAATAATGTTACTTTTGTGTACAACAACATAGTTGAATGTTGAGGGGTGGTTTCACCGAAGCACTCGAGCTTCAATTATGCATGAATAATTTGGGATGTGATAAGTCTTGGTTGGTGATATTGATCTAATCATCTATTTTCTCTTTCATTTGCAATTTTGAATTTATATCCGTGCCTGTTTTTCATAAAACGAATTGAAGACTACTTTCTGTGGATCATTGCCATCTATGTTCCATTGTAATTAGGAATGTTTTAGCTTATGGAGGGTTGGAGAGGAAGAACAGTTTAGGTTTAGATTTAAAGGTCACTCATGAATGGCAGAGGCAAGGGACAGTGACAATGCCCTAGAGACAGACCATATATCATATCCACCCAAGATATGACCAGGGAGGACAAGGTAATGGCGGCTGGTGAATCAGCAAGTGGACATATAGGCTCCCCCAAACCCCCTATACTTAGCTCACAAGGATGATGAGGTTGCAGCCACTAAAGGAACCAACGAGTTTGAGCACGACTTGAATCCCCGTTTCAATGTTCCATGAATTATCAGTTTAGACTTCATATCTTATTTTTTCTTGTAGTTTACTTGTGATATGTGTAAATTGACCGTGGTACACACATAGGAAGTAGGATGTGATTTTAGTTTCTACTGTAAGTAATGGACTTTAAAACAACATTGTGCATGTTGCGTATAATTTTACAGTACCCGGATTTAATGTTTCGAATTAATTTACAATGTTTTATATTATAGTTAATGAGGTAATATGCATTTGGTTTTAATATTGCTTGAGCGACAGCGATATCATTAAATCAAAACATCAAGGCTTCAGAAATGAGCTTTGGTACTGGCGTAAGTGTTCTTTATCTAAAGGAAAACATGTGGCGCTTGCATAGAGCGAACCAAGTGGAAGAACTCATTGTTCACAATAATCGTTGCCATTATCCTGTTATTGCGGAGCAGTGCTCGATCGGAGACGCTTATCAGCGATAATTACGTGGCACAACAATGACTACAGAATGAATTATGCCGAAAGAAATCTGAAAAATATAGTTCTGTAATTCCCATTCTGGCGGAAATAGGTCGCCCTTGTTCGCTTACATCGCAAGGTCGTAAATCGCTTAAAAACATCGTTTTCGAACGAGCGGTTTAAAAGCGTCTTTCTCACCCATTACAGATATATAGCTGTCTCCCCTCGTCTCTGTTCTCCATTCATTTGCAAAGGGCCATGGAAGAGACGGGACGCTTTCTTTTTCGCTCTCAAATTACATTTAAGCAGGGGTGAGTGGCTGGGTTAGGGAGTCAGTTTTCGGTGTTCATTACGACCTGTATCCGGATACGGATATGTTAGCGGTAATGGGATTTGAAATATGTGACAGGATCGTATTCTCCCGTCTTGTTTATTCGCTTTGTAAGTCACCCGTGACCCCCATACAGGTGTGGTATTTAAGTACTAAATCTCTCTCCCTCTCTCTCTCTCTCTCTCTCTCTCTCTCTCTCTCTCTCTCTCTCTCTCTCTCTCTCTCTCTCTCGTAGGCAAACGGGCAAGCAGACACCTTTGATGATCCCTCTAGTATACAAAATTGTATTCATTGGCAGGTCCAAGCTATTATAAAACTCGAAAAAATAAGAAATGTCAATTTCCTCTTGAAAGGTTAATATTTTTATTACCGATATTAACTTGGAGTTTCGTGTCTAACCAGCTGGGCGGTATTTTGGATCTGTTTTCCGTAATCTTATGTGGACGGTCGTTCAAGTTTATTCCAGTGCCCGAGTCGGGATTTAATTTTCTCCTGTGAGTTGTTTCTTTGTGTGTAGTTCTTAAAGACCTCATTGGTCTTAGATTTTATAGACCAGGCCTTTATATTTATGTCATGTCCCTTTTTTTTTATTTGTGTTAGTTTGTTTTTGTAATTTGTCTATTCTCTTTTTGTTTTGATATATATACAGTATATATTTATATATATATATATATATATATATATATATATATATATATAAATATGTATATATATTCAGTATATATGATATATATATAGATATATGTATATATATTCAGTATATATATAATATATATATATATATATATATACATATATATATATAGATAGATAGATAGATAGATAGATATACATATAGGCCTATACACACATATATATATACATATACATATACACAAACACATACACATACATACTGTATATATGTTTGTTTGTATAATAAATTGGTAGGGACGGAGAATTACATTATTGAGAATCTAGAGACAAAGAGTGAGTTGGGGAGCATATTGAGGTTCGAGAGGTAAAGTCATCGTGGTGTGAGATGCGAGATGTGAACTTGTGAAGTGAAGTGATGAGTAAGGGAAGGAAGGGGTCGTGAGAGAACGGGATCGACCCAAAGGGCTCGGGGAAGGAAGCAGCGAAGTGGCGTTGGAAGCAAGGAGGTTAGATAGCACCCTTCGCTGCACCGTAGGGTTCTAATCTCCCCTAAGGGCACGAGGAGGAAGATTTTAACATTCTTCTCTTGTACGGGTGGCACCATGCTAGCCCGCCCCATGGGTATAAGCTAAGCCCTTAGGCTTAGAGGGACGTTTGTTTTGTCCGTCAAAGCAAAATTGGTGTTTTTGTGATATTTGTATTATTATTTTTTTAAGTGAATAGAATCATGACTATTGTCATGATTTTTACCCTCATTTGTGTTGTTAATATTTATTAAACTGGAGTTCCATCTTGGTTCTAACGTTAGTAGCATATCTTATTTCCAATTGAAGAATGCTGGATTTTCTTACCAAACTTTCGTACGAATAACTAATCACATTAATTGTGATGTAATGATGTAATAGTTTATTTATATAGTTTAAAAAGGTGTGGTCAGTGTTTGATGCTCTCTCTCTCTCTCTCTCTCTCTCTCTCTCTCTCTCTCTCTCTCTCTCTCTCTCTCTCTCTCTCTCTCTCTCTTGGAGACTTGATACTTTCATATCTTTGTTTTATTAACTTACGTTTAAAGATATAATTCCTTTATATATGACTTGGTGTCTCCACAGTTCGAATAATTTTCAAAAAAGTACAGTGCAAGATATACGTTTGTGAAAGGTGCCGAAGTATGCCTAAGATTATACGCACGAGCAATGTTGCTCGTTACAACTGATCATAACTATCAGGTGTCTACAACGGGGTCATGCGATCAGGTAATTAGTCATTGCAAATGCTAATGTGATTGTTATTGCCACGTTAACTAATTACTGGCGTGAGATTTGGTGAAAGTGAAAAATGGGTCAAAGCAATCCTTATGTTAATAACATCGCCTTAATAATAAGTGTTATGCGAGTGTCGAACAGCGCCTTCTAAAGTGTGGCCTCTGCTAGCAATGACAGATTGGCGTGTGTTTAAGAGTGTTTTCTTTTTCGACTTATTGAAGTCTGTTTATTCGGTCCCGCTCAATACGAATAAAAATGGACACGTTGCAAAACACGAAATTTGTTTGTCTTATAGTTATTTCAAGTGTTTGGAGATTCAAACGGTATAGTGCGTTGTAAATTCACGCGGTCATACCTCTGGGAAAATAAGTCTTCAACTTCTTAAAATCCTGAGAGCCCTTACATTATTATTCCTTTTCAAGTGGAATGAATGAATGATTTGAAGTTCCCTGGCATCCCGACATTTCAAGTGGAACTTGTGCAATCTTGGAGCCGCATATTTGAAATATATTGAACGCACAGCCAACGACACAAAAATAGTTACAGATGGTTTCCCATTATTGGAGCCAAGATGTGTCTTCTGTAGGTTTTAGAGCTCTCAAATATGCGGTCCAAAGACTGTACAGCAAACTCCCCTAGGTATCCGAAAGACGAGATATTAAGGCTGTCAAGAACAAACTGAAGACTGATTTTTTTTTTTTTTTAAAGTTTCGATAATGTGAACTTGGCAATTAATGAGGAATACGCTGTGTGATACTCTAAATACAAAAGAATCCATACGACAAACATTTTGTACGTCCTGTAGTACGAAGAGTTCTCCCTAGTGATAGAACCAAGAATCCAGCCCTTGAAGTAAGTAATGTGCATCTTGGCTCAAATAGCTTAAAACCAACCCTAACTGGTCTCGTGAAAAGAAGATTTGTTGGCTGTATGATGTATGACATCTTTTTCATAATTTAGACATCCAATTTTGATAACCTAACTTTAGAAGATATTCAAGTTATTAGTAGATATCGAGTGTGCTTCGATTAGCACAAGGGTAATCCTATCTCAGGATGTGTAACTCTCCCTCCTTTATTTATGAAGATTTGCAATTTCCCAATTTGTAAAGTTGCAGTAACAATGTTTCTAAGACGATGTCCTGGGATTCTTACTATTATATTTGGGTAGTAAGAGAAATTGCAATCCGGTAACAAGAGAGCTCATGTAGATATGGTATTTTTTTCCACCGTAAAATTTTTAAACGATGTCTAGCATGTTATAGAAAATACTATATATAGTAAAGTGCTTTAGTGAACATTATTAATTGAATTACTTCTAATATGTTAAATAAAATATTGTAGTACGTCAGTGAATGATTTTTTAAATATTTAGTCCTCTCTCTCTCTCTCTCTCTCTCTCTCTCTCTCTCTCTCTCTCTCTCTCTCTCTCTCTCTCTCTCTCTCTCTCTCTCTCGTTGATTTTATAAGGGTTTCAAAACAATTATAGTGTTACTGAAATATCCAGTCTGGTATGAGCAGCAACAGTAGATCAGATGAGTCAAAATATGGACAAGGGTTTGTCAGGCAGGCAGGCCGTAGGTGCCCTTAGCATTTATAGTCGCCTCAATTCCTTTCTATGTGTTTTGTCGTGATACCTGTGCGCGTTACGAAAGTAGTCTTCACATTTAAAGAGCTAAAGATAGATATTTAGACACACAACTTATAACTGTAATCGAACATTCTAACGTGTTTCTTCAAAATGGCCCATGAAGGAATTAAAGGAAATATAAATAAATCACTATATTTATACTGTATATAATTTATTTAGGCGTGTTATTGTACGTGACATTCAGTATGTATATATATATATATATATATATATATATATATATATATATATATATATATATATATATATATATATACACACACACATACATACATACATATATACTGAATGTCACACACAATAACGCCTAAATAAATTATATACAGTATAAATATAGTGATTTATATATATATATATATATATATATATATATATATATATATATATATATATATATATATATATGAAATTTAGGTATTTGAGTGCTACATAGAAATTAATTTACAAGAAAGGCCCGTAACTCAATATGCAGTACGTATTGTATTGAAGTCCATATATTTTAAAGAAATACTACCGCAAAAAAAAAAAAATACCGTTAAGGGAGTTGATCGAATAAGGATGAGTGATTGATTAGTTGCAAACCCTGATTTCATATTTAGATACATTTTCTGTTACAAGTAGACAGGATTCGCGTTTTTTGTTAATTTGCGGCGTAAATGTTAAATTTTGATTATCCATGGATGAATATAATGATAAATATCCTTACTAAAAATGTCTCTGGTTAGATTGTCACTCAATCAACGGAGACGGTATTTGCCCATAAGATGTTTCATGACTTGGCAATATTTCGTAATGTTTTCCAAGCCTTTGACCTGAGGGTTTGACCTCTTGAACGGAGTTCCCATCTCGCTGAACTCTTTCTCATTGTTTGGGAATTGAAGGTTAAGAAACAAGCTGTTGTAATGTGGAGGAAGTTGCTCGAGGTACCGTAGAGGGTCCATAATCTAGATTTCTGGGGATCTGCCGCCCGCGTTTGAGTGCTATATCTTGTGGGACCCCTTTCCCGTATTATTAGGTCATAGTTTTCTCTCTTTCTGCTTTTTTTATCTCCATCCCTTACGTTATTATATTATCCTGTTATTCTTTTGACTTGGTAGTTTCAACCTCTTCTCATGGGATACTAAATCCTATTTCCCGTCCTCTTTTTCTTAGTCACTCTTTCCATCATTGTCTATGGTTGTCCAGTTTAGGGTATATGAATTATTTTGGCTCTTATTTCTTGGGACATGGTCTTCCTCTTTCCATTTTAAGTGTCATTTTCCCCTTTTTAGGTCCACGATTTTGCCATCCTTATTTTAGGGCTTGTATCTGCTTTACTTTTTGGACCCTTATCTTTCCCTCCCTGTATTTGAACTGATATTTCCTTCTTATTTGAGGTCCATGATATTCTCCTTACTGTTTTTACCCAAGTTTTTCACAACTTTTATTTGGCTCTGACACCACCCCATTGTGAACACAATATATTCAATCCAGTTTTTATCCCCGATCTTTGCCTCTTTTTTTGGCTCTGATTTCCCCTTATTTTTTGGCCCCCTTTTTAGGTTCCTGATTTTGCCCTTCTCATTTTGGTTCCAGATTTTCTGCTTCCCTTTTGGCCCCTTTTTTTCCCGCCCCTTTTTGGGCCTCGATCATTTCCTTCCCTTTTTGGTCTGGTAATTAAATCCCCTTTGGGGCCCTGATTTTTCCCTTCTCTTTTTGGGCCCTGATTTTTACCTTCTCTTTTTGTGCCCTGTTTTTTTTCCCTTCCCGTTTTGGGCGTCGATAATTTCTTTCCCATTTTGGGCCTCGATAATTTCCTTCCCTTTTTTTGGCCCTCATCATACCCTTCTCTTTTTGAGCCTCATGATACCCTTCTCTTTTTGAGCCCTGATTTATCTCCCTTCGCTTTTTGGTCTTTGATAATTTCTTTCCCTTTTTTTTGGCACTTATTTTTCACTTCCCATTTTGAACCCTGATTTATTCCTTCTTATTTTGGGCCTTGATAATTTCCTTCCCTTTTTGAGCCCTGATTTTTCCCTTCCCTTTTTGGTCTGATAATTTCCTTCCCTTTTTTTGGGGCCTTGATAATTTCCTTCCCTTTTTTTGGGGCCTTGATAATTTCCTTCCCTTTTTGAGAGATTTTTTTCCTTCTCTTTTTTAAGCCCGGATTTTTCCCTTCACTTTTTGAGCCCTGATTTTTCTCTTCCCTTTTCGAGCCCTAATTTTTCTCTTCCCTTTTCGAGCCCTGATTTTTCTCTTCCCCTTTGGAGCCCTGATTTTTCTCTTCCCCTTTTGAGCCCTGATTTTTCCCATCCCTATATGAGGCCTGATTTATTCCTCCCCATTTTGGTCTTTGATAATTTCGTTCCCTTTTTTTAGGCCTTGATAATTTGCTTCCCTTTCTAGCCCCGTTTTTTTTACTTCCTATTTTGAACCCTGAATTGTCCCTTCTTATTTTGGGCCTTGCTATATCCTTCTCTTTTTAAGCCCTGATTTTACCATCCCCGTTTTGGTCTGATAATTTCCTTCCCTTTTAGTAACCTGATTTTCCCTTCCCTTTTTGAGCCCTGATTTTTCCCTTCCATTTTTGGTCTTTGATAATTTCTTTCCCTTTTTGGGCCCTGATAATTTGCCCCCCCCCCCCCCTTTTTTTTTCGTCACTGATTTTTCACTACCCATTTTGAACCCTTCTTTTTTGGGACTTGATAATTTCCTTCTCTGTTTTGAGCCCTGATTTTTTCCCTTCTTTTTTGAGCCCGGATTTTTCCCTTCCCTTTTTAAGCCCGGATTTTCTTTCCCCTTTTGGACAACGATTTTTCATCTCCCATTTTTTAGGCCTGATTTTTCAATTCCTCTTTTTTAGCCCTGAATTTAACCTTCCCTTTTTTGAGGTCCTAATTTTTCACTTCACTTTTTGGTCTTTGATAATTTACTTCCCTATTCGGACCCTGATTTTTCTTTCCCTATTTGAGCTCTGATTTTTCCCTTCTGTTTTGGTCTTTGATAATCTCCTTCCCTTTCTGGGCCCTGATTTTTTACTTCCTATTTTGAAGCCTAATTTGTCCCTTCTTATTTTGGGCCTTGATAATTTCCTTCCCTTTTTGAGCCCTGATTTGTTTCCTTCCCGATTTGAGCCCTGATTTTTTCCCTTCTTTTTTGAGCTCTGATTTTTCCCTTCCCTTTTTGAGGCTTGATTTTTCCCTTCCCTATTTGAGGCCTGATTTTTTCCTTCCCGTTTTGGTCTTTGATGATTTCCTTCCCTTTTTGGGCCTTGATAATTTCCTTCCCTTTCTGGACCTTGATTTTCATACTTCCTATTTTGAACCTTGATTTGTCCCTACTTATTTTGGGCCTTGCTATTTCCTTCTCTTTTTGAGCCCTGATTTTACCCTCCCTATTTTGGTCTTCGATAATTTCCTTCCCTTTTAGGGACCTGATTTTTCCCTTCCCCTTTTGAGCCCTGATTTTTCCCTTCCATTTTTGGTCTTTGATAATTTCTTTCCCTTTTTGGGCTTTGATAATTTCCTTCCCTATTTTTCCCTGATTTTTCACTTCCTATTTTGAACCCTGATTATTCTCTTCCTTTTTGGGACTTGATAATTTCCTTCTATTTTTTCAGCCCTGATTTTTCCCATCCTTTTGGTCTTAGATAATTTCCTTGCCTTTCTTGGTCCTGCTTTTTTGCTTCCTATTTTGAACCTTGATTTGTCCCTTCTTATTTTAGACCTTGATAATTTCCATCCCTTTTTGAGCCCTGATTTTTCCCTTCCCTTTCAGGTCCTTGATAATTTCCTTCGCGTTTTGAGCCCTGATTTTTTTCCCCATCC
The DNA here is from genome assembly GCF_036898095.1 of Palaemon carinicauda. NCBI lineage: Eukaryota > Metazoa > Arthropoda > Malacostraca > Decapoda > Palaemonidae > Palaemon > Palaemon carinicauda. The sequence continues at coordinate 56,250,752 of NC_090762.1, read as the reverse complement.
CTGTTTGGGCTTTGATAATTTCCTTGCCTTTCGGGGTCCTGATTTTCTACTTCGTACTTTAAACCCTGATCTGTCCCTTCTTATTCCGGGAATTGATAATTTCCTTCCCTTTTTGAGCCCCAATTTTCCCTTACATTTTTTATCTTTGACAATTTCCCTCCCTTTTTTTGGGGGGGGGGGGGGCCTTATTAATTTCCTTCCCTTTCTCGACCCTGATTTTTTTACTTCCTATTTTGAACCCTGATTTGTCCCTTCTTATTTTAGGCCTTGATAATCCTTCCCCTTTTGAGGTCCGATTTTCCCTTTCCCATTTTTGGTTTTCGATAATCTCCTTCCCTATTTGCTACCTGATTTTTCCCTTCCCTTTTTTTAGCCTTGATTTTTCTCCCTTCCCTTTTTGGTGTTTGATAATTAACCACCTCTCTTTTTGGGTTTTGATAATTTCCTTCCCTTTTTAAGCCCTAATTTTTCACTTCCCCTTTTTGAGCCCCGATTTCTTTCCTTCCCTTTTTTATCCCTGATTTTTTCCCTTCCCCTTTTGAGCCTTGATTTCTTTCCTTCCCTTTTTGAGCTCTGATTTCTTGCCTTCCCTTTTTGAGCCCTGATTTCTTTCCTTCCCTTTTTGAGCCCTGATTTCTTTCCTTCCCTTTTTGAGCCCTGATTTCTTTCCTTCCCTTTTTGAGCCCTGATTTCTTTCCTTCCCTTTTTGAGCCCTGATTTCTTTCCTTCCCTTTTTGAGCCCTGATTTCTTTCCTTCACTTTTTGAGCCCTGATTTTTTCCTTCCCGTTTTGGTCTTTGATAATTGCCTTCCTTTTTTGTAACCTTATGAAAAACTTCGCCTTTTGATCCCTGGTGTTTTCCTTCTCTTTTTAAGCCCTGATTTTTCACATCCCTTTATGAGCCCCGATTTATCCCTTTTCGTTTGGGGCCTTAATAATTACCTTCCCTTTTTAAGCCCTGAATTTTTCCTTCTCCTTTTTGGCCCAGATTCTTTCTTTCTCTTTTTGAGCCCTGACTTTTCCTTCTCTTTTGAGCCCTGATTTTTTCCTTTTTTTTTTTAAAGCCATGATTTTCACCTTCTCTTTTTTTGGCCCTGATTTTTCTCTTCTCTTTTTGAGCCCTATTTTTTTAGCCCTAATCTTTTCCTTCTCTTTTTTGAGCCCTGGTTTTTTCCTTCTCGTTTTTTTGAGCCCTGATTTTCACATTCCCTTTTTGAGTCCTAATTTTCCCCTTCCCTTTTTGAGCCCTGATTTTCCTTTCTCTTTTGGACACAATTTTCCACCTCCCCTTTTTGAGCCCTGATTTTTTCCTTCTCTA
>NC_090762.1:56221934-56244434 GCF_036898095.1 Palaemon carinicauda | reverse complement strand
ATAGGCTCTTTCAAACCTCTTTAGCTCACAATGATGGTGAGGTTGCAGCGGCCAAGGGAACCAAAGAGTTTGAGCGGGACTCGAACCCCAGTCTGACAATCACCAGGCAGGGACATTTCCAATAGGCCCTATGGATATATATATTTTTTCATTGAGTATAATATTTATATTTTATCCATTGTGTACATGGGTACATTTTGTCAATTGACCATCTTAAATTTTATACATTTGGTACAGTTTTTCTTCCTATTTCTCAAAGGTGTACTATTGATTAAAAAATTAGCTCACCAAACTACCCTTTCAGGTTTTGAAATACTGTATAGGTATTTACCATTACCATTTAATCAGAATTGGTGGACTTTTAAACCATATTCTCATATCAGCAGATATAAGTTTCTATGTAGTTAGTGGTGATCCTTAATGGTACACTTTTAGGTAATACTAACATGAGTGCAGCAGACGATACGCGCAGGAATTTTTTGCATTTTTAGTTAGTGTTTTCTTATTTGAGATATGCAGTTTTCATGCTAAATGTTTTGCTTGAATTTACATTTTCACGAGTACTGTGGTTACCCTTGAAGAGGTACAGTATAATGATTTTCACGTTTTTTTCTATGAGATTGGCTCTAAATTCTGACTTTACTGTGTAGTTGCAATTTTTTTAATCCATGTTTAAAGCATGGAAAATGAGATTATATATTACGCTAGTACAAAAGTATTTGTATAATATCCCAAATTAGGATAATACTGTACATAACATAAAACTCCTGTTTGTCAATGAATACTCATATTGGGACAAGTGTTAAATTTTTTTAACAAACTTTTAATAATTGATGGTACAGATCTTTTTTCCAAAATATAATTAAAAAGGTGTACAGAAAAGAAAAGTTTCTTTGCTTTTATTTATTTATTTTTTTTTTTTTTAATTTTGGATACTTTACTTTGATTTTTGAATCAATACATTTACTGTACCTGTATATTATTCTCTTTCAGGTGGGGTGCCGAACACCAGTGGCAGCAGGATGTAAGCGTTGTCTAGCAAAAGTACGATGGCCCAGGAGTTCCTTCCACTCTGTGATGTGCTCTTCAACATCATCTCATTGGCATCCTACTTCTGTGATGTGGTGTTTGATGTGGTCACCATCTACACACTGTATGACCAGCAAGAGGTGGTATGGTTCACATTATCCTTATCGTGCGTTCTTCTCTCCCTCGTTGTTTGCCAACTGTGTTCTCTGAAATGGTATCTCTCCAGTCTTAGGAAGGACTTGGCCAAAAAGGATTGTGATTTGGGCCTCATGATTCTTTTGCATTTGTTCCAAGGGGGTGTTCTGTGGCGTTACTTCAAGCTCTTCATTCCAGTGGACCTACGCTATGTGAAGCATGAAGTTAGGGACCTTTGCATGCTGCGGCTCGTACACGCCTTCTGCGAAGCTGCCCCCATGTTGCTCATTCAGCTGTACCTTATTTGGCGGAAGCCTTCTCTTTCAGAATTGACAGATCTTAATATTGTCTCGACTGCTCTGTCTTTGTTTAGTGTATGCTGGGCTCTTGCTTCTTTTAACAAGAATGTGAGGCGCCATAATGTTCATCGTTTGGTTTTAACCTGGCTTGGTGTTATATTCCAGTTCTTCTGGCGTTTGGGCACCATAACATCGCGCTCTCTTGCTCTGACTGTATACGCCACGTTGTACGGGTACTGGGTTTTCCTTGTCATTTTCCTGCATTGGATTTCAATGTTCTTTTGGCTTATATCCCCTAAAAATGTTTTTCATGGTGAAAGAATGCCCATGATAAAAAAGGTATTGTTTTCAATGTTGATAGCATTCTCTTACATCTTTTGCTACATAAATCTCCAGGAAATAAATGCTCGTCAGAAGATGGTTGCTTTCTATATAACAATGTTGCTAGAAAACACACTTCTTGTAGCTGTTTGGCTAGGAGGGCTAAGAACAACTCCGTGGTACCAGTATCCAGTAGCAGCTCTGGTTTTCATAGCATTTGGGTTTGGAGTTGTGTTCATGATTTTCTACTATCAGCATTTCCACGTGAAACGTTTAAAGCACAATTATGCCATCTCTTCTTCTATCAATACATATTCATCTTGCACAGGTGAGTATGAATTATTGCATACTGTAACCAGAAATAATGTATATTTTTTATTGTATGTCATTAAGATGTTCATAATAGTAATTTGATTTCTTATTACTGCTATTACATTCATCATGAATTTTAGTAAAAGCTTTTGAGTAAGAATAATCATCCTCAATAGTGTTCTATGTATATTTTACTGCCAAATTTATTAAGAGAAAAATCTTTACACATTTATTTTTTCAGGCTGTCAGCTCGGACAGTGCACAAACAAGAGTCATAGGATGCCTTTCCCATATTACCTGAACGAGCTTTCAGCAAGTGACAATAGCACCATTGCCTCTAATCCTCAGCAGAATGGTGGTGGTACAAAGCTCAATAATTTAGCAAGTGAAACTCGTGAGCATCAACTACATCCTCATATGTACAACCCAGATGGGTTGCATGCCCCTGGGGTTTTCAACTGCCGATTTAATCCAGTTATCAAGAGGAAGAAAAAGAAACCCACTAGTTTTGTACCTCCTCCTGTGCCAGTTATTCCTTCTATTGCCGTACCAAATAATAATGGCCGTACTGTACCATTCTGGAAGCGACCTTTACCTCAATCTCTGTCTAGTGATCACGAGGGTAGTGTTGGATCACGGGTTAATATCCAGCAGAAACTGCAAGAGAAGAAACAACAACAGATTGCAGAATTACGTCAGATAGAGGAAGAGATTAAGGCTGGAAAGTTGAAGCGACCTCATCCCAGTGATATTTCAGAATCAGGAACCCTAAGGCAGCCCATTCCAAGATCCAAAAAGCAACCTTGGCTAAAACCAGAACCGCTTGATTATACATATCTAGTAGTAGAGCCATCAGCAGCTCCTGTGCCGGCTCCAGCGCATCGTAAACAGCGTTCCCAGACCCCGGAGATCCTTCTTGCTCCTCATTATTTGGATAATACAAGAATATATTATGACTATCAGGATCCTCGTTGGAAGTATGGTAATAATTACCACCTACCGTCAGATGACATGAGTGGGTCAAGTCACTCTAAGCCTTCTATCAAGAGAAGGAATCGTAAGGTTGATAAAAATGCGGATAACAGAGACAAAGTAATATATAAGTCTTACAGGATACCATCTGATCTCGACAGTCAGATATCCCTGCCAAGATCGTATACACTCCCGAGAGAATTCAAATATTACCGAAGACCTAAATCAAGAAAAGCTATTAGAACGGATCATTTTATGGCTTCAACTAATTCTAGTGATGGTAAGTCTGAAATCAAAATATGGTAGTTTAGCTTATATATATATCGCTAATTCCAAAAATTACGTTAATTGCAAATATATAAAGCTCAGAGATCAGGATATAATTAGGTATGGTACAGTATTGAAAATTTTTTAATTGATATAAAACTTTTTGGTGTATAGTATCCTTGGGAATACAGTAAATTAACTCGTTGGTTTGCTTTTAGTCCCCCTACAATTTTAGTAATTGAAGTGTTACAATTCAACAGACCATTTTTATGGATGTCCAATTTGCTAAACTTCCATTCAAATTAATGGTTTCTCTTCCCTTACCTCACCATTTTCAAGTAAAAGACATCTTGTACTTTTGGCATCTGTGCTGAAACTGGCATAGGCAGAATTTGTTCAGCCCCAATAGTATTATCTTTCCTTTGCACGTAATTGTAAATATTTCATCAGATAATTTAACAAGACCACCAAGTTACATTTCTAGATTTTAAAAGCTTGAAGCTCTGTTCTTTGCTCCCGTGGTAGTTTTAAAGTGTCCTTTGTTTCCACAAATTGGAGCTTCATTGATTGGATGGTAATTGATTACTGTACTTCATATTTTCTTTCATGAATTCATATCCTGTAACTCTTCTTTTCAGGTGATGTGGATTCATGTGATGAGGGGGATTTTGAAGAAAGTCTTAGTCGTTTGAACAATACTGTACATTTCCATCTTAATCATAACCACCATCATCATTATCATCATCATAGTTTTGTTCACAACCACACCACCAACAATGTCACTGAATCCCCTCCTCATCCGCAGCATCCGTTAAGAGCTCGTATCCATGCGGCCTTTCACAGAAATTTGGCCAACACTCATGAAACAAAGTTGTGATTGGTGTTTCATTTAGATAATTAGATGTAGTAAATGACTCTAGACTTCTATACATGACAGGAAATTTTTGCACAAAGTACTCGCATCTTTTTCGCATGGAAAAGGATTGGCCAAGACTTTTAATGTGGAGTGTAATTTGACAGAAATAATAATTTGTGTTTTTAATATACTGAATCGGAGATACTCAAATGGTCACTATTATGTAATAGAATTTTTTTTTTAACAAGCGTGTACCATTGAATAAAATTTTTGGTGTCCAGTATTTAGATCTTAAAAGAGTGACAAGATTTTGTTTTAAAGACTGGCAATGATGAAATTGTGACATGATAAGTACAAAGATAACAGTTGTGAGTATTTATTTCAATGACACTAGGAGATGTGAAGTACTGTACTGTGTTCAGTGAAAACCAATTAGTCAGTTACATAAGGATGTTGCTTGATAATGGACCATAAATTTTTGCACCAGTGGAAAATATCTAACAGCAGGCCTGTTGATTTTTTTTTGTTTGTTTACGTGCCAAAGACAGATTGGACCAAGCACATCCAAAATTGTTGGAATTAGTGAATAAGTGCCAATTTTAACATATTCTTTTATATAACCTCCTATATAGAGAACCACAGGTTTATTGTTTGTTGATTATTTCAGTAACTTATATTTTTAAAAGTAGTATTTGGTACTTTAACTGCTTTTTTCTTGAATGTTAGGAACTGTGATTGTTGACTTAAGAAATGAAAAAAATTGTAAGTGTAATCACGATAAATTGATATCCTTATATTTTAAAGGATTACCTTACCTGAAATGGAAAATTACAGTAGCTATTTTTATTTATATTTTGTATGCTATATACTTTTCTATTGCTCTTAATGATTTAACTGTTCAAAGTATAAGACTTAAAGTTAAAGCAGTTGAGAAATTAGTGTTAACTTTACTAATTTTATACTGTATCAGTTATACCAAATCTAAGTAGCCTTACCACAGATTACTTCAACTTTTAACTTCGTATCCCCAAAATTTTGAAGAATTCATTGAAATTAAAGAGAAAAAGTCATAAACGAATAGATCCAGTCAATACACCTCGCTGCGATCTCTTACTGTGTGCCTCATTGAACCGCTGCCCTTTAATATTCCTAATCCATTTACTCAGGTATTTATCGGCTCTAGAGCCCTGAAAGTTTTACAATAGATGGCATTAGTTTTTTTTATTTTTTTTTAGTGTGCCACAAAGGCTGCTACAGTACTGCTCATGTTGTTTGCTTCTTGTTGTCTAAATTTTTTTAGGCACTGGGTTCTGCTGTGTTTAAGCTGTAAAAATTATCACTAATTATTCTACATTAGAACCAAAAATTAATTCTTAGAAATACATATGGCATAATGCAAAACTAGTGATTATTGTATTTCTTGTTGATAGCCAGGACATGTACCAGCACAAGAATTCTTGCTCATGAAAGGAACTCGAAGAGGTGTAGTGATATTTATATATAACAGATTAGAGCTGTTTTTCATTTTCTGTTCTCTTTGTGTGTTGAGCATTGTGGTTTTGAAAAAAAAAAACTTTTTCAGAGACGTGGTCTTTGATTTGATATGTAATTTATAAATACTTTCATAATCTAAGGTTGATTTAAATATGCTCAAGAGAGTGTTATTTGATTGAAAAATTTGCTTTTCAAACTGTTACTGTAAGACAAAGTATGAACATCAGGGCATATTTGTATTATATATGGCTTGTAAATAGTTTTTTTTTTTTTACAATACAGATATAAATCAAAAGAAAATGTTTATTGTATTGAAATCAGAAAGTGTTGGGTTAATAGCAACTTTCTAATCTGATTCATTTTCAGCCGTTCCATGATATCTTTGATGAAAATGACGTTATTTATGATTTAGTTTAACTTTGCCTCTTGAATCACATTTGTACAGGACTGGTTTGAAATTTTCACTCTGTAAAAGGGTTGATGATGTGTCGAATCAAAAGTTGAAGATTAAAAATCATGTGTTGGATGGTGTACAAATGGGATATCTATACAGGGCACCAACTTAGGGTTGTTTCATTTAGTGATAACTTGTGTCAAAGTATTAATTTACACTTAAATAGATTGAGATGAAAAAAAAGAGAAGATTTTTTTTCTTTTAATTTCCGGTGTAAAGGAAACTTTCAATACTCGGAAGAATACTCTGGTATTTCAAATTTTTTTTTTTATTTTGTGTACTGTACCATGCTAAGAAAAGTTTTTGATAATGTGGCGGTGGGATTTATTTCACTTGCCAGTCAGATGAGATATAATCATATACTTAGTTGTTACTTAAGTGAATGTTAAATCTAATAATGTAAAGGTTGAAATGAGGATAAAGTATACAGTACAGTAATAGAAATTCACCAATATTTCTTGTCAATCTTGCCTTTTTTAACTAATTGATTACAATTTACTATAACAGTACTGTAGTTATTTTGGTACCATGTTTCATTTCAATACAGTACATTTGGTAGGCCTACTTCTATACCTAAGCAACAAAATGGCTCCCTCAACAAGGAAATTTGATTAGGAAATTTTCAAAAATAAAAATTTTCCTCATATAGTTGACTTTAGACCACATGTCAAGGGCTGTGATATATTTCATTAGACTCATTGGTCGAATGATTATTGATTATAGGATTTATTTATAAGTTTATATTAATTTTTCACCCGTGAGGTTTTTTTTTTTTAAGAAATTGCGTTTTATTTCAGTTCAGTACAGTATTAATTTATTTCAAAATGAAGTTTGAATCTTGAGGTTTGAGGACTTTTGGTGTAATGAAAATATTTTGAAGAGAACATTTCTGATGTCTATGTCTCTCCTCTCTTGCACTGTTCTTCATTTTATGAATTAGCAGATATTTATTTTACTCCTGCAAATCTCAAAGCCCCCAAGAATAAAGTGCTGGTGAATATTATGTCTGGGGTTTTGTTTTTTCAGTTCCTTTATTCTTCCTTTTGCTGATTGATACATTTTCTTGTCCGCATACTTTTGCAAATTTACTTGTACTTTTTTCAAGATTACACTGTGTATGCATGGGATATGTTTATTATGTGGTACATTGGTTCAGATATTGAAGAAATTTTAATATTGTTTTAGATTTGAGATATGATAATACTCAAGAATTACAGTATGGTGTACACATTCAGTTTCAAGTACAGTACTTTTGATCAGCCTTAGGAATTTAGATTGTGTTAATAGATGCAGACCCACCAAAACTTGATTATGCTTCTCAAAAGAAAGTAGCACACATTTTACAAAGACCAAAACTACCATAACATTAAAGGGATTTTAATTATCATTGGTAATGACATCTTCACTGGATTCTTCTGGTAGTGGGTCTTGCAGTAGTAGTGTCGCATACCATTTTCATGGATAATAAATGCATTGGCTAATATTTGTATCAACAATACATAACTAATTCTCTAAAGCCAGTGTGCACGTTGTATCTTTGCCTTGTCTGGTCTCTGGCCTAAGATTAATAATCCTTGTATCCATGAGGTGGTAATGTGCACTCTCAATAGATACTCAATTAGTAAATAATGTTTTGTAAACTCGTGAAGGAAGTGAAAGCTCATAAGAAATCAAATATCTATAATTTAAAAGACAAAGTTTTCATTTTGGCAGTTTTTAAAATAGTTATATCATATCTAATTTTTGTTTGTCATTTTGTTAATCTAGTTTACATGAAATACTCATGAATGCTATTGTGTGTGTGTGAAAAGTTTGTTACAAACTGTTCTCGCCTAATGTTACCGCAGGGTCAGCCAGAGTAACCTAGAAATACGAGTTAATTTTTGCAAAAACTGAATATTGTAAATGGTTATGTGTACTTAAAAGGAATATATATAGTATCAAATTTGCTGGAAGAATATACTGAAATAAGTATTGTGTGCATAGAATAGGAAATATTGCATGTCCGTTAAATACAGGTGTTCACTAACAGTCATAGGTTAGGGAATATCTGTGTTTAGGATAGTCATATGTCTACAAATCCGAGTACAGTACTTGTAAACACGTGACAAATCAATGAGAAACTTGTCTCTGGTTACAGCCATTACCTTGTGTCATAGTCAAATGTAATATATGCGCAACAACTTTTATTTAAAGTCTTACCTAATGCTCTTTAAACTAACAGGAAGTTTATATACCTTTTTGTTATTTTTACTCTTTTTTTTATTTTTTATTTTTTATCTTGGGACTGTGCATGATACTTGTAAATGCTCTCGTTGTAAATTTTGTTTCAGTGTAAATACATAATTATTTTGATACGTGTCTTGAGCAGTTTCACAAAGTGAACAGCTGTTATGATGTAATTTAAATATACATAAACTTTGGAAAACTTTGATTTTGTTTAACTTCCCTGTTATGCTACTTCTAAAGATAAGATCATGGTTACTGGGTTATGCACTGTCATAGTTTGACTAAACCACCATCATATTATTAAGGCTCGACCAAAGCTTAGTTCTCTTATAAGTTGAGAAAAGAAGATACAATATAGCAGAGTGTAAGTTGAAATGCTAGATAAAGGCTTTCTGGTGGAGGGTGGCAGGTTAACAGCATACCATTTGAGCTCACTGTAGGCATTAGTAAAAGTTCCTTTGATTTGTGTATTTCTTTCTGCCATTTTGCTCTTTGTACGTTCCCTTTGACCTTAACTGTAGATAGTAGGTTGGTCTAAGCATCACCCACCTTTTGAAATATTACTGCGAGAGAGTTATTGGGTCCTTTATCAAGGTAGATAGACCTACATTGGATCCCTTTCTAGTTATGGCATGTATTTCCTTTGCTTACACACACCGATTGGTGTGGCCTATTTAAATTCTAATCTCGCACAGAACAACACTTATACACTAATTGTAAAGTGGGTACCTTCCACTTGGTAAGGAGAGAAGAGATTAGTTATTGTATGCATCTCTTCTAGGTAGATGGCCCAAAAAATCAAACCATTATACGCTGGGGTACACTATTCTATCTTTCGTTATTATCTTTTCTTGCTGTGCTATTTTAACTGTTGGAGCCCTTGGGTTTATAGCATCCTGCTTTGTCAACTAGGTTTTAACTTTAGCTAGTAATAATAATATTACTGTAATTCCTCGACTCTCACCAGCAACAATCTCGTTCACCTAGAGTCGATAACATAAGGTTGGAATAGAACGAAACTGATAGTATTAAAAACAATAGGATTAAGCCACAAGGAGGTGCTGAAAAGAACCTTGTACAAACTCGAGTATTATACAAAAAAGAAAAATCTCATAAAAAACTAATATTACTCGGTAAAAGTTGCAATAGGATACAACCTTGTTTAAGGATTCCACAATTCTTGGGTGTTAATGTACATGTACTTGGTAATTCATGTTCATTTGCTTCACAAACTTGGTTGTCTAATCTCAGGATTTTGAACTATGATGCATTATGCTGTGACGACACATATGGCCTTGATTTCGCATTGAAAACATAAAGATAAACCTTCGGTACAACGACTTCTAATCAAAATTAACCACCCTTTTAATTAGTGCTGAATGGCCTTTGATGCCCCAGTGCTTGGCTTAATGCCTAAATCCTATATTCAATTCAATCAACCAATGCCTTTTAAGTACAGTGCATTACAGTCACAGGTAATAGAATGGCCAGGCCACCAGTCACCCATTGAGATACTACTGCTAGAGAGTTATGGGGTCCTTTGGCTGGCCAGACATTACTACCTTGGATTCTCTCTCGTTACGGTTCATTTTCCCTTTGCCTACACATACACCGAATAGTCGGGCCTTTTCTTTACACATTCTCCTCTTTCCTCATACACCTAACAACACTGAGATTACCAAACAATTCCTCTTCACCTAAGGGATTACTGCACTATCGTTCAGTGGCCACTTTATTCTGGGTAACGGTAGAGGAGACTTTAGCAATGGTAAGCAGCTTTTCTAGGAGAAGGACACTCCAAAATCAAACCATTGTTCTCTAGTCTTGGGTAGTGCCATAGCCTCTCTACCATGGTCTTACACTGTCTTGGGTATGAGTTCTCTTGCTTGAGGGTATACTTGAGCACACTATTTCATCTTTTTTATCTTCTTATTTTGTTAAAGTCTTTATAGTTTGTATAGGAGATATTTACTGTAATATTACTGTTCTTAAAATATTTTATTTTCCCTTGTTTCCTTTCTTCACTAGGCTATTTTCCCTGTTGGAGCCCCTGGGCTTATAACATCCTGCTTTTCCAACTATAGTCAATTCTTTTTAGTGAGGCAGATGTGCACCGACTCGCAGGGGTGCCCCTTTAGCTCTGAAAATTTTCCTGATTGCTGATTGGTTGGACAAGATAATTCTAACCAGTCAGATAGTAGGAAACTTTTCCGAGCTAAAAGGGCACTGCTGTGAGTCGGTGCAAACGCGCCTCATAAAAAAAATGAGTATATGGTTGTAGCTTAGCAAGAAGTAATAATAATAATAATAATAATAATTGGCTTACTAATATTGTCCGCAAATTCTAAAGAAAAGAAACTACCCTGTACATTATCAATTAAGTTACTGTTAATTATTGATTTTCCTGGTCACAATACTTACGTAGCACTTTTGGATTACATATGGCAACCATATAATTCGCACTATTAGTTGTGTAATTATGTTTCCGTGGCGAGATTATGAACTATAGTTTCTAAAGTGACAAAATTACCGAAAATTCATTATTTGATATTTTTCTGTTGTAGCCTACTAGATTTTAGCTAGGTGACACGCTTTAATGTCCATGTTCAGTTTTATTATATACCAAAGTATAATATCTTGATGAGTTTTTCCCTCATTGGGTGTGACTGTGTCGACTCTACTCAGGATCGGGGAGGTACAGTCACGTGAATTTTAGTTGCATTCGTTGTATTGTTTCAAGACTCGCTAAGCTCATACGTAGTCCAATTCAAAAGGCATCTTAGTTCGGTCGTTAAATTGAAACCGAGATGTAAACGGAAGTAGAGCCTTTGCATATCAGCGGACAGTTCCTCCAGCGAGCATAAAATATGGACACCAACTAAACTAAACTCCTTCCTAACCTAACCTACAAGCCATATCCTTACCTACTTACCTAACGGGGTGTTGGCGAACCCCCTTACACTGCTGTATTCTAAAGTCAGCCGTCATCATACATACACCCGACGGATGGCAAACTAGTGGTAAGTGTTAGAATTTAATAATTTTGTGCAAATATATAGGCTAACTATCCCACAATTCCTCCATGATTTAAACCCCCAAGGAGAAGGTAGCACCGTCTACTTACAGTATACTAATCAGGGTCACCCAACTATTGTGTATGTTTCTCATAATTTAGTTGATAGTGGTTACATACAGGTTACATATTTATATTAGTTAGGCATGTGTAAACTCAACAATTTAATTTCCAAATAAACCTAGGATAGGCCTATTTATATATTTGCAGGAGACTAGCCTTCATTGACTTATTTAAATCTCCATTGTCACTGAATTTTTAATGTACAGTATTCATCAATTTTACTCCATCCTTCAAACTAACAAACACCAAATTCTTTCAATCTATTGCTTGACGTTAAGCCTAAGGTCTGTTTTTTTTTTATATAGCTTATATATGAAAGATGTTTTAATGTTACTGTTCTTGAAATGTTTTATTTTGATTATTCATTACGTCTCATAGAGTTTATTTATTTCATAATTTCCTTGTTGATTGGCCTTATACCATCCTGCTTGTTCAACGAGGGATGTAGCTTAGCTAGTATGGCCTAACGACAACAACAACAACAACAACAATATGTATAGTCATTCGGAAAATGTCTTAGAGGTTAAACCGTGAACTTTCAATTCAAAATTTGACGGATTTGTCCTTGAGTCATACCCTCATATGTCCACCAATTTACGTTGAAATTGGTTCAGTAGTTTTTGCGTAATGCTGTTCACAAAGAATAAACTAACAAAATCTTTGTCATTTACTTAACACTGCAATTATTTTCAAAGTCTTGCTGCGCACTTGTACTTTAATGTACTCTATCCAAAATGTTACACATTCATCTTTGGGTCATACCTAACATTACTACCAAGTTTGGTAAAGATCGGTACTTTGTGAACACTGCAACTGAAAGTTTTGAAACTTGAGAAATTCATTCCACTGTCGCGTAAGGCCATTTAAGAACTTATTTACTTAGTTTAAAGTAAAATATAAAGACATAATCTATAAGAGGTTTCCGGGAGATTTCGGTAAAACTTACAACCGCTACAGGACCTACAAGATTTGTCTGTCGTAGGCTACACATTCGGAAAGTATACATTCTGTCGTATAGATTACATTCGATAAAATTATTATTATTTTTTTTTGTAAATTTAACAATCACGCTAAGTAAAATAAAAACTAACTTTTCAGGTGCAGAGTTTAGCTTCCAAATGTTTTTTTTTTTTTTTTCATGGTTGGTGGCTTGAGTTTTGAAATTTATTTCTAAATTGAATTGTTGGAACAAGGAAATTATTTTTCATCATATAAAAACACAGGAGGTATATGTTGTGAGCTCGAAGGACATGATGGTGGGTTATAATAAAAGATTATCACTAAAAGAGTCACTTTAATGGAGAATGTGGGAGGCAGCAGTACACAGTTCCTTCGGCCATGAACTTGCCGGTTACACTATATGGACAAAAGAAAGCGGCGTCACGCCACGCACATCATGACAAGAATTATGGGTAAAAACAAATGATTGTACCCAAGCGCATAATCAACAACACTAATGCATCATAAATAAAAGTTTAATATTCTAACACCCCCTCATAAACTTTTATTCTCATCAATCTGCAAATTACTACACATCAAACAAATATATGCATCATGGTAATCAAAAACAAACAAAATACAAAGCTATCAAAGGTCAATATTACAAAACCATTATTGACACAAATTAAAATAAATCAACTTTGCTTTAGTTACTGGTTTTGTAAACATATCGGCTTTATTTTCACTTGAGGGGACATACACTAAATCAACATTTTTACTCATAACTTCATTACGGATAAAATGATAGCGTATGTCTATATGTTTAGACCTTTGATGGTAAACAGGGTTCTTAGCAAGTTTAATTGCCCCTTGGTTATCAACAAATAATATGATGGGTTTGACTTCAACATTAATCATATCAGTTAACAACTGCTGCAAAAATTTTGCTTCTTGGATAGCAAAAGTCAATGAAACATACTCAGCTTCACAAGAACTTAAAGCTACATTGCTTTGTTTCTTACTCTTCCAAGAAATAAGAGCACTATCGGCGTTCATTTGGTAACAATAACCTGAAATACTTTTACGATCTTCAGAACTACCCCAGTCTGAGTCGCAGTAACCAGAAATCTCAATAGTATCGTAAGACCTCTTAAAAACAAGGCAATGTTGTTTAGTACCTTTAAGAAATTTTAGAACATATTTACACATAGCCAAATGACTTTGAGTTGGCCTAGCCATATACTGTGAAAGTTTAGACACAACAAAACTTAAATCAGGCCTAGTACAAGTCATGATATATATCAAGCTTCCAACAATGTTTCTGTAAAGAGTACTATCAACTAGTTCAGGACTTTCCTCAAAGGTACACTTATTAACACTTAGATCACAAGGAATTGACTTTGGGTTGCATTCATCCATTTTGAACTTTCTCAAAACTTTCTCAAGGAACTTACTCTGGTTCATTTTTATACAATCTCCATCAAAAACAAACTCAATACCTAAAAACCATGAAAGTTTCCCTAAATCTTTCATCTCAAATCTATGACATAATACACGTTTAGTGTCAAACAGAGCTTTCTCATTACTACTGGCAATGATCATATCATCAACCCAAACCAAAATAATTACATGAAAGTTATGTCTTTTATTGACATACACACAATGATCACTTAATGACTGCTCAAAATCATTTTGAATTAAGAAATCATGGAGCATATTATTCCAATTTCTGCCTGATTGCTTTAAACCATACAGAGATTTATTCAGTTTCCAAACCAATTGTTCATTATTACTTCCTGTCTCAATGTAACCTTCAGGCTGTTGAACAAATATTTCACAATCAATATCAGAATTAAGATAGGCAGTTTTAAAATCCATACAATGCACAATTAAATCATATTGTACTGCCAATTGCATAAGCATTCTAATTGAGGTCATACGCACTGTAGGAGAAAAAGTATCAGTATAATCAACACCTTCAATTTGGGAATACCCTTTTGCAACATAGCGAGCTTTATATTGCTCTTCACCATTTAACCCTTCTTTAATGGCATATACCCATCGTCCACCTACAATACAACGGTTGTTTGGTAAACTACACAATTCATAAGTATTGTTATCTCTCAAAGATTGAATTTCATCATCCATTGCAGCTATCCATTTGTGAGCCACATGTGAATTTAATGCCTCTCTATAGCTTTCAGGAATTTCAGTTACTTTACAACAATAATGAACAGAATAGCCCAGTAAATCAACATTATCAGGATCAACATATTCTTCAAGATATTTGGGAGCAGTTCGCTCCCTACTTGGGTAACGGGACTCTCCTTCCCTTTCAGTTTCAGTCAAATCTGTATTAATTTCACTATGCTCATCTTCAACAAGGATATGTTTAGAAACAGGATCACTTTGATTATCATTAACAGTTGTTTTCTTTTCATTGCAAATGACATTCTCATTATCAAAATCAAATTCACTATCTTCTGATTCACCATCTTCCTTTAGACTTTGGGATTTATCAAAATTGAATTTATCAGTAAAATGTACTAACCTAACCTTTCTCAAACTGTCAGTTCCTGGATAATATACAAGATAAGCAGGACTGTATGAATCATAACCAACAAATATTCCCTTTTCACATCTTGGATCTAGCTTAGCTTTCTTTTCTACATAAGCATAACACAGGGAACCAAAAATATGCATATTTTCAAGTTTAGGCTTCTTAGACGTTAACACTTCATATGGGGTTTTATCTAGTCTAGAATTGTAGCATCTATTCCTTATATAAGCAGCTGCCCTAACAGCATAATTCCACATGAATTTTGGTAGCTTTGCTTCAATTAAGAGACATCTAGCCATTTCAAACAATGTACGCCACATTCTCTCAGCAGTACCATTTTGGTGTGGTGAATTTGGTGAAGAAAATTCTTGCTTAACCTTATTACTTACCAGAAATTTTTTAAATTCTGAAGAAGTAAATTCTCCTCCATTATCACACCTTAATCTTTTAACAACACCATAAGAACTAGTGTCAGCAAGGAATTTCTTAGTAGCATCAAGTGCATCACTTTTCTGCTTCAAGAAATAAACAAAAACAGATCCTGAATAATCATCTACAAAAACAATACAATATTTAGATTTTTCCCTTGATTCAATACTCATTGGTCCAGCAAGATCACAATGTACAAATTCCATTTTACTCTTTGCTCTCTCATCTGGTAATCTGTTCCTAGATAAATGCATTTTACCTTCATGACAAGTTATGCAATCAAACTTACTTTTGGCACTAATTTTCATACCTTCAGCTTTATCTTCTAACTTCAAAATGTCTTTAACATTGCAGTGTCCCAAAACCTTATGCCACTCCTCTAGTGAACGAGATTTACATGAGTTTACATTATTTAGATAATATAGCTTACCTTTCTT
This sequence comes from Palaemon carinicauda, assembly GCF_036898095.1. Taxonomy (NCBI): domain Eukaryota; kingdom Metazoa; phylum Arthropoda; class Malacostraca; order Decapoda; family Palaemonidae; genus Palaemon; species Palaemon carinicauda. Next base: position 56,228,565 of record NC_090762.1, on the reverse strand, counting down.
ATTTATTTCAAAAGACACACCATTTGGACTTATCAACTCAGAATGATTAGGATTAAAGCTTACTGTAGCTCCTTTACTAACAGCTGATTGTACAGAAAATATATTCTGCTTAAAAGTAGGAATATACAATGCATTATCAAGAACAACATTTTGTTTTATACCATTTGTATCAAAAAGTACAATTTTAGCCTTACCTTTACCTTTAACAATATTCTTGCATCTTGCACCATCTGCAAGTTCAACCATATGCTTTGATTCATCAAAGTCTTCATCAAAACACTTAAACTTGGATTTGTCAGTAATGATGTGGGTAGTAGCACCACAATCAACAAGAACATTACATACATCTGTAGATATGTTATCAACAGAGCAACTTATTTTGAAACAACACTCTTCATCACTATAATCATTAGTGGATCTAGGCTTACAAACATTCACAGTTGCACTAGAAAATCTAGTAGCCCTATTAGCCTTTCTACATTCATCAAAATTGTGTGTAATGGTTTTGCATTCTTTGCACCACTTACCTCTGTCTTTCTTCAACCTACACTCGAAAGACTTATGTCCAGTCTTACCACATGAATAACATCTTACTGATGAGCCACTGGCAGATCCACCACACTGATAATCAGGATTCTTCTTATAATTCACCTTAAGGACGTTCTCACTCTTCACATCAGGCCTGTGTGCCTCTCGACTCCTCAGGCTTTCTTCATAACTCCGTAGCAGAGACTTGAATTCTGGAAACGTAGACTCGGTATCCTTCTGCATAACAACAGTATTAAATGGAGTAAATTCCTCTGGAAGACCCTTCAACACCATAGCAATAAGAAGGCTGTCGCTGATCGTCTCACCAGCTGACTTTAACGAAGTGGAGGCTGCCTCTGCTCGAAGAAAATAATCAGTTACACATTCTTTCCCTCTCATTTTCAGTGATGTCAGCTCCGTGTAGAGGGAGATGATTCTTGGTTTCCTAGTACCTCGGTAATGGTCCCGTAGAATCTCCAATGCCTTTCTTCCATCGTTGACTGCATCTCTCATTATTAATTGGAGGCTCTTATCATCTAGAACTTGAACGATCTTGGCAAAAATGTCAGCATTTTTAGCACTGAATTCCGCTGAAGTTTGATCTTCACTTTCGTCTAGGGTAAGTTTTCGAAGTCTCAGATGGGCTAGAAATTTTATCTCCCACATTTCATATTTCTCCTCATCACCATCAAAATACAACTTCCTCTTGCTTGAGCTGGGCCCATAACCTGTGAGCTCGAAGGACATGATGGTGGGTTATAATAAAAGATTATCACTAAAAGAGTCACTTTAATGGAGAATGTGGGAGGCAGCAGTACACAGTTCCTTCGGCCATGAACTTGCCGGTTACACTATATGGACAAAAGAAAGCGGCGTCACGCCACGCACATCATGACAAGAATTATGGGTAAAAACAAATGATTGTACCCAAGCGCATAATCAACAACACTAATGCATCATAAATAAAAGTTTAATATTCTAACATATGTTATATTTTTTAAGAATTTTAGATTTTCATCACACTCGTTTTGTATATTTTAGGCTTCATAACTCTGACACTGGTTACCTAATTTGTAAATTATCTGCCTTTTATTTACCTGCTCATCACTAACAATATCTCTGTGGTACTTTTGTTTCATCTAATTCACTTGATGTTTCTGGTACACTTGTTTTACAACCTGATTATTCCCCTTGCATTTCACTATAATCTTTCAAGTATGGGAACGTTTAAGAAGGATAAATTAAATGAGAAAATGTCTTATCTATTTTATTCTAGTTTTATAGTGCAGTACTTGAATGTCTTGTCTCGCTAGTTCTGACATGAATGGGAAAGTTTAGTTCTTCATAGTTAGTTGTCTTGTACGATCCAGCATACAAATGGCAGGAAATTTGGTTAGGTTGGTTTTTATGAGGTATAGAAGAACAAGGATGGTATTAATAACAGTATATGGGAAAACAGACATGTATGAAATTGTATTAGTTATAGGTATAGGCCTATATTGAGTGAAGGGATTTGGGATGAAAAATTATTGGAATTCTTCTATCCTTATTGCCTCAGTGCTTGTGGCAGAGACTGGAGAAGAATTGCAGAAAAGTGTAAAAATGGTCTGCGACTGTTTCTAGCCGTTAAGAATGAGAGTAGAATGGAAACTTTAATTAGCAGAAGGTAGGATGTTGAGGTGGAGTATTAGGAACAAGCGTCGTGAGATATTGACCACTGATGAAATAGGAGGAAGAGTTCAAAGTTATTGCTATGATAAGAGAATTTGTGTTGATATGTTATGTGTTTGTGCATGTCGTAAGGTTGGTGAGGAAACAGGATTGTATAGGACTTGGATGTAAAGTCTTTAAGGAATTAAACTACTAGATAGCATGATAAAAGAGAAGATAGAAACATATAAAGGCGTCAATACAACCACTTCTTTAGTTTGGGGATAGTAGAGACAATGATCATTTAAAATCTTTTAAGATTTTTTATTTTCTAAAGTAATTTTGAGTTGTGTAAACAATCTCGATGGTAGAACTAGTGAGAGGTCTAGAAATTACCACACACAGGCCGGGCCGGAGTCTCTTGTGGGCCACCGTACCCTTTCCTTGGGGTCCTAGACCAACTTATGAGATCGCCATTAAATTGACCATTGCAAGAAGAGGCAAGCCGAGAAACCATCCTCAAAGTCTGCGGCGAGGCCGGGTTCAATAGGGGACGAACCGACATCTGGAAAAGGGTCATCCATCCCTCGAGACCCTCACCCCTGTCCATACCGTCGTCGGTATTCTGGCGCTGTCCAGAATAAGCTTCGCCACCTCCGCGTACGACTAGACCACGTCCCTGCATTCCGAAAATGGAATCAAATGTTATGTATAAGTCTATGTGGCTTCCAAGGGTCTCTCTCTCTCTCTCTCTCTCTCTCTCTCTCTCTCTCTCTCTCTCTCTCTCTCTCTCTCTCTCTCTCTCTCTCTCTCTCTCTACAGATAATTTCCAATTTTAGTTTTAATCTTTATTGTATGAAGATGGTTATCTTGAGAAGAAAAATAACAGTTGTGTTGTTCAATTGATTTTCTACTTTGAAAAAGGTTATCTAGACTGCTTTGACTCATTCCTTGCTTTCTTATGAAAAGTATATTAAATATCAGAATCAAAATACACGTTATTCCTAACATGTACGGTATGTACTTTTGAAATAATTTGGATCACTGTCCCCTTACCTCTGGAGATGAACCTGCCTGCAAGAGGACACCATCCATGTAAATGCTCCAGGAACCAGTCCAGGAGTTCCATGAGTGGACCATGAAGTGCCATTCGCCTGTTCTGATAAGGGGAGATATCACGTTGCTGACCAAAATCTCGTTGATGTAAAGGAACCATCTCTGTGGTTGACCTCTTTGCAGGTTGATCCTGATGGTGCTGTTGGTCGGACCTCTCACTGGAAGAGAAATAATTGGATTTATACGCGTGCGTGTTGCATGTTCATACTTCTGAGTGTGTGAGTTTATCTATGTAGTCCCGGCTGTTGTAATTCTTTTTATTTGAAAGAATATTTCTGTTTCTTGTAACAAGTGTATAGGAAATCTCTTCTCATTCCAAGTAAATGATAACAAATTTATACTGATCGAATCCCTCTGAAGATCAGATGACGCACCTTTGCGTCATACCTTCATACAACTACAGGTGTTGTATTGAAAATTCATTCAGCTTTCGAATACAACTTTTAGTTTCTTTTTATCGTTATTCATTTGTCAGTTACGTTACGGAACGTCAACTGAACTAACGACATAATGACGTCATTGCTAAACTTTGACACATGACGTCATTACTCCATGGCCAAAAGTCTTGAACCCGACAGTGATTTTGTCACGACTGGGAAATCCAGATAAGAAATACATTAATTATTTTCCTTTGAATAACTTAGATTTTTACTTGAATATTTAATTACTTTCTTATAATTTCCGGACATTGTTTATAATAATATCAGTTTTGTTGGTTACTATGAAAATATAACTTTTGTGACTGTTATATCTTCTTTTATCATGTATGGCGCCCTTATCTTGAATAAGTTTTATCATCTAATCAGTTGTGTTTTTATGTTGAGAATGAGGTTGTGAATGTTTTGAGTAACAATGATATTTATAATATCAATTTATTACCTTTACTGCTAATTTTATTAGTTTGTTAGAATTATTACAGTAATTATTTTACTATTTATATTACAATAATAACAATTGTTAGAATTTTAATAATTCTAATAATAATATCTTAGTCATGCCTCATCAAGTAAGCTACAATTCTCATTTCAACTTTGTTTTCTCAAATTTTAAACATCGATTTGATTTTTCTTGCTTCGACACTTTATGCCAGCTGAGATCACATGTTTTGATATCGTTCACATTTGATTATTCTTTTAAAATAGAATGGTAAAATTGACTTCGCTTACCCGTGTAATCAAATGTGGTGGAAATCCTGTCTGCATTGTATAAATTAAACCAATACTGTAAAGTGAAACTTTGCAGGTCAGGAATTGGTGTGGCGTAATAGACATACTGGACGTAGTTCGACTGATTCATCATTACCTAAAAGAGAAAGAATTATAAGCTAGATGTTTCGAAGATGATTTGAAGTGTCCTGATAGATATATATAAAAAACAAAGATAATAACAGTAATTAAATGATGCATGAGAAAGTATTTCGATATTCGAGGCATTAAAAAGTACAATTTTCTTATCAGTAATTCAAATCTAGTTACTTTGATTTACCAAGGGAAGAAAAAGTTTCTAACAGGTTTCAAAATACCAAATGCTATCATGGTTACCAATATATGGGGTTTGATAAAAGGGTAAAAAATTAAAACTGTTTTCTAAACCTACCTTAGACAAAGGTAGAACAGCTGGACATGGTTCGGTCACTTGGCGACGATTTTTATACCCTGTCGTGGGAGTATAGGCTGCACAGCTGGCTCCAAGGAGGGCCAGCACCAAGAGGGAATAAGATCGACTGTTCATTGTTCCTTCTGTCAAAGATACATAACATGTTATAACAAGATTTAAAACACAATTTTATATCTATTACAGTACTCACATTCCTCTTTTGTAAAGGAATGGGACATCATAGGAACTACACAGTCCTTTGGCTGTATAGGATCGAGGTTCTCAGTCCCCGCTATCTAGTTATAACAAGACTGCACCCGCTTACAAATTGGTGGGAAGAACATGGAAGGCTATGACCAAGCAGTGGACCTGGTAGACACAAGTCTGTGTGCCACCAATTCTACCTAATTGATTTTGATTTGATTTAAAAGAAGATTATGCCGCGTTATGAAGTGCTTGGGGTCGGGGAGGTCACTCAGCACAGACGTGCAACTGTGGGAAACCCTGCTGTTGCACTATGAAGTTGAAGTTAAGAGGATGGGAGGCCAGGTGGAAGAAATAAAGAGGGAGCGGATTTAAGGTAAATTACTATATTTAACTCGGCGAGAAAAGGCCAGTAGGGTACGTCACCTGGTTTTAAACGGATTCCCCCACTTGTGCCATATCACCTCAGACCATTGACTAGCCTTCATTCCCCATCCCCACTCTACCTCCCTACCCTCTCTCTCTCTCTCTCTCTCTCTCTCTCTCTCTCTCTCTCTCTCTCTCTCTCTCTCTCTCTCTCTCTCTCTCTCTCTGTTATTATAGAAATTAGTGTATTTCCGAAATTTTATCTGAAATTATTTTGACTTGTTCCACACCACCATTGAGGTAAAATTCAAGGCGTGTTTTCTGTAAAAAGGGTTTCCTCAAGCCCAAACGTATCATATGAGGGGTGGCGCTCCCTTGCTTATATGTCAAACGTTCACTACACACTTTTGTGATGGACTGTTCCCCTGCTTCCAGCTCACAATATGGCCACCCGATAGTCAAGCTAAGGTAGTTAAATGTAGGGGGTGGAAAGCAGGTCGATGATGTATGGAGACATGACACAGTGGCGAAATCCGTTTCAAACCAAGTTCCCTCCCCTATCGGTTATTTTTCGCTGCATTGAGAATAAAAACTGGTTGCGGAAGGGATGCTACTTTTAATTTAGCCCCATGTCCAGAAGGAACTCTTATTGCTTGTCCCAAGTACGTATATTCATTAACAATCTCTAAGAGGTTCGTCCATAACTCTATTTGTTGTCTCTTCATTTTCAATGAACATATATCTTAATTTTACTCGTATTAATTTCCATTTCCACATTTCTAGTTCCTCTATTCAAATCTTCTATCATATTTTGCACTTTCTCCTATGATTCACATAACACAACTATGTCATCTGCAAATATTAAGCTGTTGAGGTATTCCCCATTTATATTATTTCATATATTTTCCCAATCTATTTTTTTTAACTTCTTCTAGGCATGCTGCGAATGATTTAGGAGATATGAGTTCTCCCTGTCTAACTCCTTTCTCAGGCGGATTTTTTTTCACTATCTTCATGTAGTTTTAGGATTCCTATACTTCCTGTATAGATTAAATTTCAAGTGTTCTAACATATTCATCTATTCCTTGCCTTTGAAGGACTTTCATTACTGCTGAGGTTTTGACAGAATCAAAAACTTTCTCATAGATACTATACATAGAGGTTTGTCATA
>NC_090762.1:56211934-56216934 GCF_036898095.1 Palaemon carinicauda | reverse complement strand
TAATACCTCTTGAATTACAACACTCATGCACATCTCCCTTACCCTTATATAGTGGTACAATACATGCACAGACCCAATCTACTGGTACCATTGACAACACAAAACACACATCAAACAATCTCACCAACCATTCAAGTACAGTCACACCCCCTTCCTTCAACATCTCAGCTTTCACACCATCCATACCCGATGCTTTTCCTACTCTCGTTTCATCTAGTGCTCTCCTCACTTCCTCTATTGTAATCTCTCTCTCATTCTCATCTCCCATCACTGGCACCTCAACACCTGGAACCGCAATTATATCTGCCTCCCTATCATCCTCAACATTCAGCAAACTTTCAAAATATTCCGCCCACCTTTTCCTTGCCTCCTCTCCTTTTAACAACCTTCCATTTCCATCTTTCACTGTCTCTTCAATTCTTGCGCCGGCCTTCCTTACTCTCTTCACTTCTTTCCAAAACTTCTTCTTATTCTCTTCATATGACTGTCCCAGTCCCTGACCCCACCTCAGGTCAGCTGCCCTCTTTGCCTCACGTACCTTGCGCTTTACTTCCACCTTTTGCTCTCTATATTTTTCATACTTCTCTATACTATTACTCTGCAGCCATTCTTCAAAAGCCCTCTTTTTCTCTTCCACTTTTACCTTCACTCCTTCATTCCACCATTCACTGCCCTTCCTCATGCTGCCTCCAACAACCTTCTTGCCACATACATCACTTGCAATCCCAACAAAATTTTCTTTTGCTAACTTCCACTCCTCCTCTAAATTACCAGTTTCTCTTACTCTCACCTCGTCATATGCCATTTTCAACCTTTCCTGATATTTACTTTTTACCCCCGGTTTTATTAGCTCTTCAACCCTCACTAGCTCCCTTTAACATCCACCTACTCTATTCCCCCACTCTTTTGCTACAACTAATTTTCCTTCCACCAAAAAATGATCAGACATACCGTTAGCCATACCCCTAAACACGTGCACGTCTTTCAATCTTCCAAACATTCTCTTAGTTATCAACACATAATCCATTAATGCCCTTTCTACTACTCTTCCATTTGCCACTCTTACCCATGAATACTTATTTTTATCTTTCTTTTTAAAAAAGCTAGCACTTATTACCATCTCTTGTTCAACACACATATCTACCAGTCTCTCACCACTCTCATTTTCACCTGGTACGCCACATTTCCCAATGACACCTTCTACCTCTCCAGCACCCACTCTAGCATTTAAGTCACCCATAACAACTACATAATTCCTTCTACCCAGTCCTTCTACACACCTAGTTAATTCATTCCAGAACTCATTCCGCTCTTCTTCACTTTTCTCACTACCTGGCCCATACGCACTGACAAACGCCCAACATTCCCTACCCAACCTAACCCTTACCCACATTAACCTAGATGATATCTCCTTCCATTCCACTACTTTACCTGTCATCCATTCACTCAACAATAAAGCCACACCCTCTCTCGCTCTTCCCCTTTCAATCCCAGACACTCTACCAGACATTTCACCAAACATCACTTCACCCTTTCCTTTCATCTTTGTCTCACACAAGGCCAATACATCCATCCTTCTACTTCTAAACATACTTCCAATCTCACATCTTTTACTCTCTATCGTACTACATCCACGCACATTCAAACACCCCAAAACTAGAGTGCGGGGAGCAGTCACTCTCCCCCCAGCTCCATCTCTTTGTTGCTGTCTCACAGGATACTTTTACAGGAGAGGGGGTTCCCAGCCCCCTCGTCCCGTCCCTTTTAGTCGCCTCTTACGACACGCAGGGATAACGTTGGCGCTATTCTAATTGTTTTATGCCCCCGCGGCCACACCAGTTTCATTATAATACCCTTTTATTCGGAGCTGTTTTAGGTTAACTTCTCGACATGATTGAATCAAAGGTAACTGCTCTCTCTCTCTCTCTCTCTCTCTCTCTCTCTCTCTCTCTCTCTCTCTCTCTCTCTCTCTCTCTCTCTCTCTCTCTCTCTCTCGTCCCATTACATACTGTCATTTGATCTCTGTTATTCGAACATTTTATTTTCTTTCTGAATTATAATAATTTTTTTTTTACTATTGACGTATATGAATGCGAATGTATTGATATGTGCTTGCAATAAACGTTGAGGAAAGCGTTCTTAGATCTGTGAGTGGTACGCTTGTGTAGTTAAATTTCATTTTTTTTTTCATCTGTAAGTGTATTTTTGGAGTTCATAACCTTCAGACCTTCCAAACGCAGATTTATGTATAAAATGGATCAACTTTGATATTTTCTTACTTCTTCCCATTTTCATTAAGTAAACGTGGGTCTCTGTGTCATTCTGCTTAAGGCCATATCAGCCTATGCTTAAAAGAATGTTAAGACTTTAGGGCACATTACTACTTGGAAATCTGATCCCTTCGAATGATCCTGGAAAAACCCGTATACACACATGCTTATTTCCATGTGTACGAAACACAAAATTACGCACTTATACGTACGTTGGGAACATTGACGAAAACATAACATGATGTTGAGCAACATATTGACACAGTTATATATTTACAGGAACCTATTTACGGGAAACCCGAAGTGATTCATTTTTAGCAAATAACAAAAATGACTATACAAACTTGATTGGTAATAAACAGTATTCTTGTAATGACATTAGGCTGGTAAAATCCAGCACCCGTAATCGGAAATCTCCGGACTGAACATTACACAGGTGTTACGGAAAGGATGCGCTAATCAGATTCGAATCCGGTTTCACCAGTTTGAGTGTATCTTTGTGGCTTTGCTTATTTTCAGGTAATTTTGTGCTCTTCATTGATTAAAGTAGTTATTCATACATTATTAGTTGAAGTATTAATAAAGAAATCGCAAGGGTATTTTCCTTAAATGCCGAGAAAAGTGAACTGTTATTTGGAATTAGTACTACATTTGATAATTTAACAAGGTCTAGACCATAATACTCTCTCCGAGAGTCCTAGACCTAGACCTTGATTACTCAAGCGTTGGAATACCCAAGGTCAATTTCTCATTATAAAGCGACAATCTGCCCTGACGATACTCTCCGTCAACTATAGCCTACAGTACATTTGTATAAATTCTTTTTGGATTATCTATACATTTCACTCTAATGGGCACCTCAAACGTTCTTTTGTATTTAAATAAAGATATGATATTTTTCTACCATCTCGTAGGCTACTATTTATTCTTTTATAGTTGCATTTTTAGCGATAAATTCATATATTATTATAAAAGAGAAATGTCTTCAGAACCCGACAGATTCATGTTACGTTTTGACACGAAAAATTCCCATTAACGTAGGTTGGGGCTCAACTCAAAATATTGCTCATGGAAACATACTCTATGACCTTATCGTACTGACAAAATAAACTTGAAACCAGTTACAAAGATAATATATTCCAGTTTTAACTCCCTTATACGTTACATTCGGAAACGAGGCTGATGCATCCGTACATTCTTGTCTCGCGGGTATTGCCAAACTTTGTGATATATATATATATATATATATATATATATATATATATATATATATATATATATATATATATTTATATATGGATATATACATATATATATATATATATATATATATATATATGTATATATATATATATATATATATATATATATATATATATATATATGCCCCCTGTGGCCGCGGGGGGCATATAAAAATTAGAATAGCGCCAACGTTATCCCTGCGTGTCGTAAGAGGCGACTAAAAGGGACGGGACGAGGGGGCTGGGAACCCCCTCTCCTGTATAAAAATCCTACGAGACAAAGACAAAGAGATGGAGCTGGGGGGAGAGTGACTGCTCCCCGCACTCTAGTTTTGGGGTGTTTGAATGTGCGTGGATGTAGTACGATAGAGAGTAAAAGATGTGAGATTGGAAGTATGTTTAGAAGTAGAAGGATGGATGTATTGGCCTTGTGTGAGACGAAGATAAAAGGAAAGGGTGAAGTGATGTTTGGTGAAATGTCTGGTAGAGTGTCTGGGATTGAAAGGGGAAGAGCGAGAGAGGGTGTGGCGTTATTGCTGAGTGAATGGATGACATGTAAAGTAGTGGAATGGAAGGAGATATCATCAAGGTTAATGTGGGTAAGGGTTAGGTTGGGTAGGGAATGTTGGGCGTTTGTCAGTGCGTAGGGGCCAGGTAGTGAGAAAAGTGAAGAAGAGCGGAATGAGTTCTGGAATGAATTAACTAGGTGTGTAGAAGGACTGGGTAGAAGGAATTATGTAGTTGTTATGGGTGACTTAAATGCTAGAGTGGACGCTGGAGAGGTAGAAGGTGTCATTGGGAAGTATGGTGTACCAGGTGAAAATGAGAGTGGTGAGAGACTGGTAGATATGTGTGTTGAACAAGAGATGGTAATAAGTGCTAGCTTTTTTAAAAAGAAAGATAAAAATAAGTATACATGGGTAAAAGTGGCAAATGGAAGAGTAGTAGAAAGGGCATTAATGGATTATGTGTTGATAACTAAAAGAATGTTTGGAAGATTGAAAGACGTGCACGTGTTTAGGGGTATGGCTAACGGTATGTCTGATCATTTTTTGGTGGAAGGAAAATTAGTTGTAGCAAAAGAGTGGGGGAATAGAGTAGGTGGATGTTAAAGGGAGCTAGTGAGGGTTGAAGAGCTAATAAAACCGGGGGTAAAAAGTAAATATCAGGAAAGGTTGAAAATGGCATATGACGAGGTGAGAGTAAGAGAAACTGGTAATTTAGAGGAGGAGTGGAAGTTAGCAAAAGAAAATTTTGTTGGGATTGCAAGTGATGTATGTGGCAAGAAGGTTGTTGGAGGCAGCATGAGGAAGGGCAGTGAATGGTGGAATGAAGGAGTGAAGGTAAAAGTGGAAGAGAAAACGAGGGCTTTTGAAGAATGGCTGCAGAGTAATAGTATAGAGAAGTATGAAAAATATAGAGAGAAAAATGTGGAAGTAAAGCATAAGGTACGTGAGGCAAAGAGGGCAGCTGACCTGAGGTGGGGTCA